>NC_084557.2:975000-997500 GCF_033978685.3 Nerophis lumbriciformis | reverse complement strand
AAAGAAACGGCAGATCAACTGGTCTAAAAAAGGGGGGCTATTCAAAGGCTAGAGTATACAAATGAGTTTTGAGATGGGACTTAAATGTTTCTACTGAGGTAGCATCTCTAATTGTTACCGGGAGGGCATTCCATAGTACTGGAGCCCCAATAGAAAACGCTCTACAGCCCGCAGACTTTTTTTGGGCTCTGGGAATCACTAATAAGCCGGAGTTCTTTGAACGCAGATTTCTTGCCGGGACATATGGTACAATACAATCGGCAAGATAGGACGGAGCTAGACCGTGTAGTATTTTATACGTAAGTAGTAAAACCTTAAAGTCGCATCTTAAGTGCACAGGAAGCCAGTGCAGGTGAGCCAGTATAGGTATATATATATGTATATATGTATATAAAGGTAAATACAGTATAGGCGTAATATGATCAAACTTTCTTGTTCTTGTCAAAAGTCTAGCAGCCGCATTTTGTACCAACTGTAATCTTTTAATGCTAGACATAGGGAGACCCCAAAATAATACGTTACAGTAGTCGAGACGAGACGTAACTAACGCATGAATAATGATCTCAGCGTCGCTAGTGGATAAAATAGAACAAATTTTAGCGATATTACGGAGATGAAAGAAGGCCGTTTTAGTAACACTCTTAATGTGTGACTCAAAGGAGAGAGTTGGGTCGAAAATAATACCCAGATTCTTTACTGAGTCGCCTTGTGTAATTGTTTGGTTGTCAAATGTTAAGGTGGTATTATTAAATAAATGTCGGTGTTTAGCAGGACCGATAATCAGCATTTCCGTTTTCTTGGCGTTGAGTTGCAAGAAGTTAGCGGACATCCATTGTTTAATTTCATTAAGACACGCCTCCAGCTGACTACAATCCGGCGTGTTGGTCAGCTTTAGGGGCATGTAGAGTTGGCTGTCATCAGCATAACAATGAAAGCTAACACCGTATTTGCGTATGATGTCGCCTAGCGGCAGCATGTAAATACTAAAGAGTGCAGGGCCAAGAACCGAACCCTGGGGGACTCCGCACGTTACCTTAACATAATCCGAGGTCACATTGTTATGGGAGACGCATTGCATCCTGTCAGTAAGATAAGAGTTAAACCACGACAAGGCTAAGTCTGACATACCAATACGTGTTTTGATACGCTCTAATAAAATATTATGATGGACGGTATGGAAAGCAGCGCTAAGATCAAGAAGCAGCAACATAGATGACGCATCAGAATCCATCGTTAGCAGTAGATCATTAGTCATTTTTGCGAGGGCTGTCTCCGTAGAGTGATTTGCCCTGAAACCGGATTGAAAAGGTTCACAGAGATTGTTAGACACTATGTGTTCATTTAGCTGCTGTGCGACAATTTTTTCGAGGATTTTCGAGATAAAGGAAAGGTGGGACACCGGTCGGTAGTTTACCATGAGGTCAGGATCAAGGTTAGGTCTTTTGAGCAGAGGATGAATAACCGCTTTCTTGAATGCTAGGGGAACAGTGCCAGAGGAAAGTGATAAGTTTATAATATTTAGCACTGATGGACCTAATAATACAAAAAGCTCCTTGATAAGTTTCCCAGGAAATGGGTCAAGTAAACATGTTTTTTGTTTTTTTTTATTATATTTGTACAATATTTTCTGCTTTTAAACAAGGCTTGTAAATGAAAAAGGTTATTGTGCATCTAGGGTTAGGGGTCTTTAAAAGTTACCAAGTACCAATGATTGTCACACACACACTAGGTGTGGCGAAATTAATCTCTGCATTTGACCCATCACCCTTGATCACCCCCTGGGAGGTGAGGGGAGCAGTGAGCAGCAGCGGTGGCCGCGCCCGGGAATCATTTTTGGTGATTCGACCCCCAATTCCAAGCCTTGATGCTGAGTGCCAAGCAAGGAGGTAATGGCTCCCATTTTTATAGTCTTTGGTATGACTCGGCCGGGGTTTGAACTCACAACCTACCCATCTCAGGGCGGACACTCTAACCACTAGGTCCTTTAGAATGTCATTGCTTTAAAAAAAAAATACCATTGTAAGTTATTATTACTGACACAAACATTCGAACATGTGTTGGCTTATTAGTGTCATGTCTGTGTGATCATGTTTTTGTCTTAGTCATGTTTTATTTAGTTATTGGACTTTTTAGTTTCTGGCTTTTCACTCCCTTGTCTTGTTTCCATGATTACCCATTAGTTTCACCTGTTCCACGTTTGGACTCATTGTGCACTCTTGTTTGTCACCATAGCAACCCATTAGTTCTCACCTGTCACGTCACGCACCTGTTTCACGTTTTGAGTCACGCACCTGTTTTCGTTAATCATGTCTGTAGTATTTAAGTTCATTGTTTTTCAGTTTGTCTTTCTGGCGACATTCAGTTTCATACCCCTGTCCCACTCTGTTTACCTCTGCGCACTTCATAGTCCATGCCAAGTAAGTTTTTGTGTATTAATGCCACAGTTAGTGTTTTTGTTTCATTGTTCACAGTTTCTGCCTATGTGCAAGTTTTGTTTTCAATAGCCTAGTTTTGTACCTCCGCCATTGTGCACGCTTTTTGTTTGTTCTTTTTTGATATATTAAATAAAATATGTACTTACATTCCCGTCTCGCCCGAGCCAACTTTCCGTTGCCTTCCGGAAAAGCAAACACCCGGGACCAAGACGTGAAAATCATACATTGGTCATATTCAAAGTCCTCATGTGTCCAGGGACATATTTACTGAGTTTATTAACATAATATGAATTTTTGTGAAAAGGAAAAAAGATTTTGTGACGATAAAAAATATCAGATGTAATCTTAGTAGTATCGACTAGATACGCTTTTGTACTTGGTATCATTACAGTGGACGTCAGGTGTATCTTTTGTTAGTGGTGATGCCAGTGACGCACCTGTTTCACGTTTTGAGTCACGCACCTGTTTTCGTTAATCATCTCTGTAGTATTTAAGTTCATTGTTTTTCAGTTTGTCTTGCTGGTGACATCCCCGCATTTATACTCTCCACACACTTATGACCCTTGCTGCGCTTTTTCATGCCGTTTTTGTCCATGCCAAGTAAGTTTTGTTTATTATTGCCACAGTTAGTGTTTTTTTGTTGTTCATAGTTTTTGCCTTTGTGCAAGTATTTGGTTTCATAGTTTGTTCTCCGCCATTGTGCGCGCCTTTTGTTTACTTCCCTTTTTTGTAGTTTAAATAAAAATGTACTCACATTCCCGTCTCGCCCGAGCCAACTTTCCGTTGCATCCCGGAAAAGCAAACACCCAGGACCAAGTCATGACAATTAGCTAATGCTAAATACATTACGATACAAATATGCATGAAAACACTCCTACATACATCATAAAAGATGAATAGTTTTAGTTATATTGTAAAACTTGCAAACGTCGCTCGGAGTGATGAATGAAGAATCCACACGGGTAGAAACGCTGTGGACGGTTAGAGGACTGAACGGCACCCTACTTCTGGTTGAAAGCACTAAATGGAAGGACACCGCAGCACCTGCAGTGGGCAAACATATCCAAAAGATGGCAACGTTGCACACATAATAACACACTTGTTTTTTGTTGTTTTTTTCAACTATTTGTATTATTGCCTTCAGCAAAAAAAAAAAAAATCCATTAATTAGCCGCACCATCTTATAGGCCGCAGGGTACAAAGCGTAGGGAAAAAGTAGCAGCGTATTTACGGTTGTAAAAACTTACAAGCACAATTATCGAAATTTGATATTGTTATTAAACAATTAACATTTACACCAAAAATGTATACCAGTTTTTACCGGAGACCAAACCTTACAATATTTAGGATCAATGTTAATAAACATACACTACATTCCACTATGAATAGGATGTAGGGTTGTACGGTATACCGGTACTAGTATAGGACCGCGATACTAATGAATCATATTCGGTACTATACCACCTCTAAAAAGTACCGGTCCCCCACTCGTCATCGTCACGTTGTGTCATTGCTGGTTTTACGAGCAGAGGAGCATGTTCGGCAGCGTACGCACACAGAGTACTTACAAGCAGACACAGTGTGTAGACAGAAAAAGCCTCAAAAGTAAAGATAAAGGTGAAGTTATAAATAACACTGAAACACCCTCAGGAAGAGCTGTTTTGAGACATAACTGGCTAGCTAGCGGCTAAAGTCCAGTGATTAAGCTACTTCTTAATCACTAATCCTCGCCTCCATGGCGACAAGTAAAGTATTATTATCACTGGAGGACGAGGAATAGCTAAACATGCTTCATAACACACCAAAGCTCACAATGTAAACAAATGCCGTGGGTGGATCTACACCTGACAATCCACTGTAATGATACCAAGTACAGGAGAGTATCGAGTTGATACTACTATGATTACATCGATATTTTTTAGCATCACAAAATCTTTTTTCCTTTTTAAAAAAATGTATATTATGTTTATAAACTCAGGAAATATGTCCCTGGACACATGAGGACTTTGAATATGACCAATGTATGATCCTGTAACTACTTGGTATCGGATACCCAAATGGGTGGTATCATCCAAAACTAATGTAAAGTATCAAAGAAGAGAAGAATAAGTGATTATTACATTTTAACAGAAGTGTAGATAGAACATGATAACACAGAAAATAAACAGATACTAACAGTAAATGAACAAGTGGATTAATAATACATTTTTACAGTTTGTCCCTCATAATGTGTACAAAATAATAGGTGTATAAATGACACAATATGTTACTGCAGACTAATTAGGAGTCTTTGTTTGTTTACTTACTACTAAAAGACAAGTTGTCTAGTATGTTCAACATTTTATTTAAGGACTAAATTACAATAATAAACATATGTTTCATGTACCCTAAGATTTTTTTTGTTCAAATAAAGCCAAATGTCAGGTTCAAACACTGATGACATCTATTAAACAAGACAAGAAGCAAGGAATTAAACAGAGACAGAATTAAATATGGCTCAATGAGGAGAAACGCGTACACCTGTAGGGGCGGTATAGCTCGGTTGGTAGAGTGGCCGTGCCAGCAACTTGAGGGTTGCAGGTTCGATCCCCGCTTCCTCCATCCGAGTCTTGGGCAAGACACTTTACCCACCTGCTCTCAGTGCCACTTACACTGGTGTAAATGTAACTTAGATATTGGGTTTCACAATGTAAAGCGCTTTGAGTCACTTGAGAAAAAGCGCTATATAAATGTAGTAAATCACTTCACTTCACTTCACTGTACCCTTGCACAGTGTCACCACACTCTTTATTTGGACTTTCCCTGATTACATGGCATCAGCTGTTTCTAAGGGAGGGGGGTCATAAACAGCCATCGCCTTTGATTACAAACACTTCAAAGAAGAGGTGCCTGTAGCTTGGGCAGGTCCTGCTTTCTCTCCACTTTGTAGATCTCGGGTCAAGACAAAAATCTTTCTGTGGATTACAATACATCAAAGAAACAGAACCCTTTATGTCGCTCCCCATCCTACACAGTGGAGTTTTACAAGCCTTTTTGTTTGGTAGGATCAAAGACAGCTTTTCGTCCTCTCGCAGGGCGAGCTGAACTCAATGTAACACAAAGTTTTGTGATAACTTAGACACAATTATTCTGACACCAATAAAATGCCATTTTTCTGTGGTCCCCTTTATTTAGAAAAGTAGCGAAAAGTATCATTTTGTATATATAAAGTATAATACATTTTGGTACCGGTACTAACATGTTGGAATCAGGACAACACTAATAGGATGTCATTAATATAATAGTCAGTGAACACACTGGAGATTAGATAGCGGGAAAAAAAAACCTTCTCCATTGCCAAATTGGCACCTGGCTCACGGCGGCCATGATGGCGGAGAGGCCCGAAATAGCAACATGACACACGGCCAGCACAGAAGAATCCCTTGGCAGCGTCGGTCCTTCCTAAAGTTGCAGAGGAAGAGTCAGAGGTGGACTACCTGCTCTGCAAATAGCAACTGTGATAATGAAGCAGATGGGGGATCAATGGAGGGGAGTGAGGGGGGATAACAGACGACAGCATCTCCTACCAGATAACGGCGATGGAGAGATAAACCCAAAGTAATGGCGCGTGAGAGGCAGATAAGGTGGCGCCTGAGTCGTGTAGAAATATCAGCCTTTTGCCCTCGTTTGTGTCAAACACTGATGACATTTATTAAACAAGACAAGAAGCAAGGAATCAAACAGAGGCAGAATTAAATTTTGCTCAATTGAGGAGAAACGTGTCGACCTGTAACCTCTTACAGTGTCACCTACGCTCTAGCGAAAGATTGTACGCCACCTCTTTTTATTTGGACTTTCCCTGTTTACATAACATATGCTCCCAAAAGAATGGGGAGTATGTAAACAGTCATTGTTTTTGGTCACATTAACACAAAAGAAAAAGATGCCTCAGGCTTGAGCTGGTCCTGGATTCAGCTTGAGCAGGTCTTCAATGACAATAGATAACCCCCATCAACGTCTCCTCCCATCGTACACAATGGAATTTTCCAAGCCTTTGCTTGGTGCAACAAAAACAGCCTCTTGTCTGTTCATTGGGAACTCAGAGCTGTAATATCTTACTGAGATCATTTAGGACCAAAACACTTAAAAAAAGTAAAACACTCTAACATCAAATCTGCTTAGTGAGAACAATTACCTTATCAGACAGAAAATAAGCAAATATCACCCTTATTTGATATATGTCATCTTACTTAGATGTCAGTTTTTGCAGTGTGAACACGGCAAAAACAACATATTGAGCAAAAAGGTCCAAAAAAAAAAATTCAGCTTGAGCAGGTCTTGGATGACAATAGATAACCCCCATCCCGTCTCCTCCCGTCGTACACAATGGAATTTTCCAAGCCTTTGCTTGGTGCAACAAAAACAGCCTCTTGTCTGTTCATTGGGAACTCAGCGAACGGAAAGTTTTTTGATAATTTAAATACAATTTTTCTGACATTTTTGTATCCTGCTCACTGCAAAAAGTCAGTGTTCAAAAACAAGCAAAAAAAAAAATACAAAAATGAGGGGTATTTTATTTGAACTAAGCAAAATTATCGGCCAATAGAACAAGAAAATTCGGCTTGTCAAGAATTTCCAAAACAAGTGAAATTAGCTAACCTCAATGAACCCCAAAATAGCTTAAAATAAGTATATTCTCACTAATAACAAGTGCACTTTTCTTGGTAGAAAAAAAAATTAGACCTTTTTGCTCAATATGTTGAAAAATATTCTTAAATGAAGTAAATGCTAGTGCCAATATCTTGACATAATGATATGCGCTCAGCATCATGATTTTATTTTTTTTCATGCTTGAAATAAGAAATGATGACTTTAAAAAAGTAGTTTTATACTTGTGAGTGTTGATGACACAGCTTTGCAACACTTGATATTCTAGTTTCAAGCATGTTTTACTCAATATAGGTCATCACATCTCAGCAACAAGCTGTAATATCTTACTGCATACTTGCCAACCTTGAAACCTCCGATTTCGGGAGGTGGGGGGCGTGGTCGGGGGGGCGTGGTTAAGATATATATATATATATATATATATATATATATATATATATATATAAGAAATACTTGACTTTCAGTGAATTCTAGCTATATATATATATATATATATATATATATATATATATATATATATATATACATATATATTTTATTATGTATATATATATATATATATATATATATATATATATATATATATATATATATATATATATATACATAAATAAAAGAAATACTTGAATTTCAGTGTTCATTTATTTACACATATACACACTGTGTGTATATGTGTAAATAAATGAACACTGAAATTCAAGTATTATGTGTGTAACACACATAACCCTCCTCTACTCATTGTTGAGTTAAGGGTTGAATTGTCCATCCTTGTTCTATTCTCTGTCACTATTTCAGAACACACGCATTATACAAATACACATTATAAAATCAATAAGAAAACGGGAGCTCTAATTTGGGAGTCTGAATTAGGATCAGAAGTTCCTATATAAACATTGCGTACTCACGTCGCCTTTTTGTATTGATTACTGCAGCTGTGCACTGGATTCATTCACAAACACAAACTACAACTCACAAACACTTTAGAGTTAGGCTCAACCATCAGAATGTGTACTTAAACTTATAAAGATCACATGGATATTATTCAGTGAGTTGATTCACCAAAACTAACCTGTTATACAGGAGGAAAAAGCACACAGGACGTTTCAATTGTTCACAGACTGGTCGCGCTCATTAGAATGACAAGACACTTCCGGTCTGCAGGTGATAGCATTCAATTGGGAAGAAACGCCCTACTGCCCCCTACTGACCAATGTGAATACTGATAAATGTGTAATGACAGCTCCAAAAACAAATTCAAACCACAAAATAAACTAAATAAATCAACACAAAAATGTGACACATTATGGGTGGGTCACATATGCAAGTACAACAGGCTGTCAACACGTCACTCAGGTCCGCATGGAGCTGGAGGGGGCGTGGCCTCCAGCTCCGCCTGAATTTCGGGAGATTTTCGGGAGAAAATTTGTCCCGGGAGGTTTTCGGGAGAGGCGCTGAATTTCGGGAGTCTCCCGGAAAATCCGGGAGGGTTGGCAAGTCTGTCTTACTGATCATTTAGGACCAAAACACTTAAAACAAGTAAAACACTCTAACATAAAATCTGCTTAGTGAGAATAATTACCTTATCAGACAGAAAATAAGCAAATATCACCCTTATTTGATATATGTCATCTTACTTAGATGTCAGTTTTTGCAGTGTGAACACGGCAAAAACAACATATTGACGAAAAAGGTCAAAAAAAAAATTTCTACCAAGAAAAGTGCACTTGTTATTAGTGAGAATATACTTATTTTAAGGTATTTTTGGGTTCATTGGGGTTAGCTAATTTTACTTGTTTTGGAAAGTCTTGACAAGCCAAATTTTCTTGTTCTATTGGCAGATAATTTTGCTTAGTTCAAATAAAATACCCATCATTTTTGTTTTGTTTTTTCTTGTTTTTGAACACTGACTTTTTGCATTGTAAAGTCATTCTTGTCGTGAGAAAGAGTCATGAAATATTAAAAGATGTGAATGTGAAGTGACCCTCACCAGACACGACTAGTGTTGTCGCCATACCAGTACCTTGGTACCGGTACCAAAACGTATTTTGATACTTTTCCATACTTTTTTCTAAATAAAGGGGACCACAAAAAAATGTAATTATTGTCTTTATTTTAACAAAAAATCTTAGGGTACATGAAACATACATCCAACATGTTGGTACCGGTTACAAAATGTATACTTTATATATACAAAATGATACTTTTCGATACTTTTCTAAATAAAGGGGACCACAGAAAAATGGCATTTTATTGGTGTCAGAATAATTGTGTCTAAGTTATCACAAAACTTTGTGTTACATTGAGTTCAGCTCGCCCTGCGAGAGGACGAAAAGCTGTCTTTGATCCTACCAAACAAAAGGCTTGTAAAACTCCACTGTGTAGGATGGGGAGCGACATAAATGGTTCTGTTTCTTTGATGTATTGTAATCCACAGAAAGATTTTGTCTTGACCCGAGATCTACAAAGCGGAGAGAAATCAGGACCTGCCCAAGCTCCAGGCACCTCTTCTTTGAACTGTTTGTAATCAAAGGCGATGGCTGTTTACGACCCCCCCTCCCTTAGAAACAGCTGATGCCATGTAATCAGGGAAAGTCCAAATAAAAGAGGAGGCGTACAATCTTTCGTCAGAGCGTGGTCACACTGTGCAAGGGTACAGGTGTACGCGTTTCTCCTCATTCAGCCAAATTTAATTCTGTCCCTGTTTAATTCCTTGCTTCTTGTCTTGTTTAATATATGTCATCAGTGTTTGAACCTGACATTTGGCTTTATTTGAACAAAAAAAATCTTAGGGTACATGAAACATATGTTTATTATTGTCATTTAGTCCTTAAATAAAATAGTGAACATACTAGACAACTTGTCTTTTAGTAGTAAGTAAACAAACAAAGACTCCTAATTAGTCTATGCAGTAACATATTGTGTCATTTATACACCTATTATTTTGTACACATTATGAGGGACAAACTGTAAAAATTGATTATTAATCCACTTGTTCATTTACTGTTAATATCTGCTTATTTTCAGTTTCAACATGTTCTATCTACACTTCTGTTAAAATGTAATAATCACTTATTCTTCTCCTCTTTGATACTTTACATTAGTTTTGGATGAAACCACACATTTAGGTATCGATGCGATACCAAGTAGTTACAGGATCATTGTCATGTCTGTGTAATCATGTTTTGTTTTAGTCATGTTATGTTTTGTTTAGTTATTGGACTCTTTAGTTTCTGGCTTTTCACTCCCTTGTCTTGTCACCATAGCAACCCATTAGTTTTCACCTGTCACGTCACGCACCTGTTTCACGTTTTGAGTCACCCACCTGTTTTCACTAATCATGTCTGTAGTAATTAAGTTCATTGTTTTCAGTTTGTCTTTCTGGCGACATCCAGATTCATACCCCTGCCACACTCTGTTTACCTCTGCGCACTTCATAGTCCATGCCAAGTAAGTTTTTGTGTATTAATGCCACAGTTAGTGTTTTTGTTTCATTGTTCACAGTTTCTGCCTATGTGCAAGTTGTGTTTTCAATAGCCTAGTTTTGTACCTCTGCCATTGTGCACGCTTTTCGTTTGTTCTTTTTTGATATATTAAATAAAACATGTACTTACATTCCCGTCTCGCCCGAGCCAACTTTCCGTTGCCTTCCGGAAAAGCAAACACCCAGGACCAAGACGTGAAAATCATACATTGGTCATATTCAAAGTCCGCATGTGTCCAGGGACATATTTACTCACTTTATAAACATAATATGAATTTTTTAAAAAGGAAAAAAAGATTTTGTGACGATAAAAAATTTCAGATGTAATCATAGTAGTATCGACTAGATACGCTTTTGTACTTGGTATCATTACAGTGGATGTCAGGTGTATCTTTTGTTAGTGGTGATGCCAGTGAGCTATTGTATCCTCCTACGGTGTGTAGTGAAGCATGTTTAGCTATTCCTCGTCCTCCAGTGATAATGCTACGTGGAATAAACTTACTTTATTTGTCGCCATGGAGACAAGGATTGGTGATTTAGAAGTAGCTAAAACACTACAAAGCAGCTCTTCCTGAGGGTGTTTCAGTGTTATAACTTCACCTTTATCTTTACTTTTTACGCCAAAATGCGTCCGTTCTCCCTTTTCTGTCTACACACTGTGTCTGCTTGTAAGTACTCTGTGTGTGTGCGCTGCCGAACATACCCTAGACAAGGTATGCAAACAGTTAATACGTCCGTCATTAGAGCGGATGCATGTTCATCATCTGGTCGGTTTCATCAGAAGGTGTGTGTGTGTGTGTGTGTGTGTGTGTGTGTGTGTGTGTGTGCGCGCGTTCTTGTATTTCTACCCTTCTAGAGACATGAAGAAGGAAAAGCATCTTCCATATGAGGAGGTGTGAACAAGTGATGACCATACTTGCCAAGCCTCCCGAATTTTCCGGGAGACTCCCGAAATTCCGCGCCTCTCCCGAAAACCTGCCGGGACAAATATTCTCCCGAAAATCTCCCGATTTTCAGCCGGAGCTGGAAGCCACGCCCCCTCCAGCTCCATGCGGACCTGAGTGAGGACAGTCTTTTTTCATGACGGGAGGACAACAGGGTGACAAGAACTAAATCATCCAGACTAGAGATGAATTGTATTTTTATGTTTATCTTACCTAAAAATAAATATATTTATTAATTTTTTTTAAAAACATACATTTTTACTATATTTTGCTAAAAACATCAAAATTAATTGTATTTTTATTTGTATTTTTTCGTGACTCCTTATTACATCCAGCCATAGAATTATACATTAAAATAAACATATTTCAAATAATTGATTTTAAATTACCATAATAATTCATTTAAAATGACCATATTTAATTATTAAAATAATTGCTTGTTTATCAACAACTTTAGCATTTTATTCATTACATTTTGAAACTCTCAGAAGCCAAGTTATGTTATATTCCTTAATATTTATTTATGCAAGTTTGAAGTATCAATTATCTAAACACAGTTTTGTTTGCATATTTTCAGGATGTAGATATCTATATATATATATATATATATATATATATAATATGTATGAAATACTTGACTTGGTGACTAGCTGTCAATATACTCCTCCTCTCTTAACCACGCCCCGCCTCAACCCCGACCACGCCCCCACCTCCCGAAATCGGAGGTCTCAAGGTTGGCAAGTATGGGTGTGCTTATGATCAGTGTTGGGTTAGTTACTGAAAAACAGTAACTAGTTACAGTTACTAGTTACTTTATTTCAAAAGTAACTCAGTTACTAACTCAGTTACTTACACCAAAAAGTAATGCGTTACTGTGAAAAGTAACTATTTAGTTACTTCTTCTACTTTTTTTTTTTAAAGCTCCCATTAATGCCCTTTTAGCCTTCATTTTAGTACTGTTATTGCACTGGAGAATAATACAATCTGTTGATCAACTTGACATGCATTTGCATCACTGAACTCTGCTAAGCAATGTGCTCTACATACAACACACAAAGACAAAGATATGTTTCAAAGGGCCAATTTATTTCAGGCCAGAACAAATTGACAAAACTATTTTAAATAGCTGCAACATAACATACATAAGTAACAAACAGCATAATAACACTAACACTAACCACGTTAAACCCAGATTCCGAACTAACAAAGGTCTTAACTCATTCTCTTTCTATGCCACTTCAATATGGAATGCACTCCCAACAGGTGTAAAAGAAAGGGCATCTCTATCCTCCTTCAAAACCGCACTAAAAGAACACCTCCAGGCAACTACAACCCTAAACTAACACCCTCCCTTCCACATAATACCTCTTCGGATTGTAAATAATCAAATGTAGACACTTTTTCTTATACTTTCTGATCTCTCTCTCTGTGTCCACTACTTGCTGTACATATCCTACCAAGTCAGTCCTACACTGTTCCAATGTCCATTTCTCTGATGATGCAATTGTTGACTGAAGTGTTGATACCAACCAAACCTAACCCCCCCCCCCCCCCCCCCTCCATATCCCACACCCCGGATTGTAAATAATGTAAATAATTCAATGTATATACCCTGATGATTATCTTGTGTGATGACTGTATTATGATGTTAGTATATATTTGATAGTATATACAGGTAAAAGCCAGTAAATTAGAATATTTTGAAAAACTTGATTTATTTCAGTAATTGCATTCAAAAGGTGTAACTTGTACATTATATTTATTCATTGCACACAGACTGATGCATTCAAATGTTTATTTCATTTAATTTTGATGATTTGAAGTGGCAACAAATGAAAATCCAAAATTCCGTGTGTCACAAAATTAGAATATTACTTAAGGCTAATACAAAAAAGGGATTTTTAGAAATGTTGGCCAACTGAAAAGTATGAAAATGAAAAATATGAGCATGTACAATACTCAATACTAGGTTGGAGCTCCTTTTGCCTCAATTACTGCGTTAATGCGGCGTGGCATGGAGTCGATGAGTTTCTGGCACTGCTCAGGTGTTATGAGAGCCCAGGTTGCTCTGATAGTGGCCTTCAACTCTTCTGCGTTTTTGGCTCTGGCATTCTGCATCTTCCTTTTCACAATACCCCACAGATTTTCTATGGGGCTAAGGTCAGGGGAGTTGGCGGGCCAATTTAGAACAGAAATACCATGGTCCGTAAACCAGGCACGGGTAGATTTTGCGCTGTGTGCAGGCGCCAAGTCCTGTTGGAACTTGAAATCTCCATCTCCATAGAGCAGGTCAGCAGCAGGAAGCATGAAGTGCTCTAAAACTTGCTGGTAGACGGCTGCGTTGACCCTGGATCTCAGGAAACAGAGTGGACCAACACCAGCAGATGACATGGCACCCCAAACCATCACCCAACCATGCAAATTTTGCATTTCCTTTGGAAATCGAGGTCCCAGAGTCTGGAGGAAGACAGGAGAGGCACAGGATCCACGTTGCCTGAAGTCTAGTGTAAAGTTTCCACCATCAGTGATGGTTTGGGGTGCCATGTCATCTGCTGGTGTCGGTCCACTCTGTTTCCTGAGATCCAGGGTCAACGCAGCCGTCTACCAGCAAGTTTTAGAGCACTTCATGCTTCCTGCTGCTGACCTGCTCTATGGAGATGGAGATTTCAAGTTCTGTGGGGTATTGTGAAAAGGAAGATGCAGAATGCCAGACCCAAAAACGCAGAAGAGTTGAAGGCCACTATCAGAGCAACCTGGGCTCTCATAACACCTGAGCAGTGCCAGAAACTCATCGACTCCATGCCACGCCGCATTAACGCAGTAATTGAGGCAAAAGGAGCTCCAACCAAGTATTGAGTATTGTACATGCTCATATTTTTCATTTTCATACTTTTCAGTTGGCCAACATTTCTAAAAATCCCTTTTTTGTATTAGCCTTAAATAATATTCTAATTTTGTGACACACGGAATTTTGGATTTTCATTTGTTGCCACTTCAAATCATCAAAATTAAATGAAATAAACATTTGAATGCATCAGTCTGTGTGCAATGAATAAATATAATGTACAAGTTACACCTTTTGAATGCAATTACTGAAATAAATCAAGTTTTTCAAAATATTCTAATTTACTGGCTTTTACCTGTATCTGTATCTGGACCCCGACTTAAACAAGTTAAAAAACTTATTGGGGTGTTACCATTTAGTGGTCAATTGTACGGAATATGTACTGTACTGTGCAATCTACTAATAAAAGTTTCAATCAATCAATCAATCAATCAACAACATAGCTGTAAAGCTGGCTTCACCTAAGGAAGGCACACGTGACATACACAGAGCCTAACCAGGCACATTTGAATTGTTGTTTTGGGCAGTAGACGGGATCTTTGATCCAAGACACAACTTACATTTAACTAAAATGTTCTTTTCTTTGTGCTCGACAAAAGAAAAGAAGTGAGAATATCTCATACTTGCCAACCCTCCCGAATTTCACTGCCTCTCCCTGGGACAACCATTCTCCAAATTTCTGCCGATTTCCAGCCGGACTTAAGGCACGCCCCCTCCAGGTCTGTGCGGATCTGAGTGGGGACAGCCTGTCGTCACGTCCGCTTGGCCAACCAAAAAGTAACCACAGAACACTATACCGTATAGGCGTATAGTGTTCTGTGGTTACTTTTTTGTTGGCCAACGGTTGTATTGCGCACCCCCCTCCCCTCCCCTTCCCACGCACACACACACAGTCACACACACACACAGAGAGCGCAGAGGAAGAATCAGAAGCACGTCTCTGCTTCGCTGGAATAAAACACACTCAGATCCTCAGTTCCTAGCCGATACTGTCATGTTTGTGTAATCATGTTTTGTTTTAAGTCATGTTTTGTTTAGTTTCTGTCTTTTCACTCCCTTGTCTTGTCACCATAGTTACCCATTAGTTTCACCTGTCATGTCACGCACCTGTTTTGAGTCACGCACCTGTTGTTAATCATGTCTGTGTTATTTAAGCTTTTGATTTTCTGTTGTTCGTCCTGGAGTCATAGCCTTTCTCACCCTGCTATCCTCGCATTTATGCCCCCTGTCACACTCTGTCCACGTCTGCGCACTTCATGTCCATGCCAAGTAAGTTTGTTTATTATTGCCACAGTTAGTGTTTTTTATTGTTCATAGTTTTTTGCCCCCGTGCAAGTCTTTTGTTTTCATTAGTCAAGTTTTGTACCTCCGCCCCTGTGCGCGCTTTTTGTTGGATTCTTTCTTTATAGTTATATTATTAAAAATATATTTACCTTCAAGCCATGTCCGATCCAAATCCTTTTGCATCTTGGGAAAACAAAAACTCCACAGTCCAAGTCTTGACAGATACTACATAAAAAGTAACGTAAAATAACGCAGTAACGCATCATGTAGTAACGGTAACTGAGTTATTGAATATAAAAAAATAACGCGTTAGATTACTAGTTACCGCCGAAACTAACGGCGTTACAGTAACGTGTTACTTTGTAACGCGTTAGTCCCAACACTGCTTATGATCAATACAACACTCAAAAGTTCGTTTAGCATGTCCTTGTAACATAAATGGCATTTAACATTTTATTTTCAAGTATCTCTGAGGATTTATGTCGTGAACTTACTCTTAAAATAAAGCTAACTGTATTTTTGCTTCGTCACCGTGGTTACCCTCGGACCAACGTCCGCCATCTTAGAAAATACCCTGAACGTGACTCGTTTTTAACTCATAACATTTACAAAACAGACATTAGCTTAACATTGCTTACTCTAAAAGGTACAGAATAAATTCTACTACTGCTTGTATGTGTTATATGCAAAGCAGCTTACCTGCAAAACAATTAACACAGCGTTACAACCGGAGCTGGATGCATCTGTTTTTTTCATATCACGTACTGACAGACTTCTTCTACGGCGCCAGCTACTGATACCAACGGCACCAAGCGCCCTCTGCTGGCGTAACTAAATATCGCCTGCTGCATAGAAATACATAGAAAACTTTGACATCACAAAAAATGAGTCTATAAACAGTATTTAAATCGAGTTTTCTGACCTTAAAGAGTTTTTAATGGGGGGGGGCAACTATTTTAGTCAAAGTACATCACTTAGTGCCACATAAAAGGTCTCTTTCTCGTGAGGGTTCTCCTGAGCCCGAAAGATCCTCCGTGAGCCCGGTAGACAGTTTGAATACAATCTTTTTTATTACAACAGTCTGGAATTGCTTTTTCAGCAGTCTCTTTTAGGCGTGTCTCTCTCGCTCTCTCTCCAGCCCCCAACTCCGACAACGTGTCTCGTACCGGCTGCTGCTAATAAAGGCATACTTGCCAACCCTCCCGGATTTTCCGGGAGACTCCCGAAATTCAGCGCCTCTCCCGAAAACCTCCCGGGACAAATTTTCTCCCGAAAATCTCCAGAAATTCCGGCGGAGCTGGAGGCCACGCCCCCTCCAGCTCCATGCGGACCTGAGTCCGCTTTCCCACAATATAAACAATGTCTACAGTAAACAGCAATGTTGTGACACTCTTAAACAGGACAATACTGCCATCTAGTGCATTTGATGAAAGCACTTTTGTGCGTGCCACACATCAATGCATCATCAGAGAGGGTGTTCAGCATGGTTAGAAAAATAGTGACAGAGAATAGAACAAGGATGGACAATTCAACCCTTAACTCAACAATGAGTAGATGAGTGTTATGTGTGTGTATATGTGTAAATAAATGAACACTGAAATTCAAGTATTTCTTTTATATATATATATATATATATATATATATATATATATATATATATATATATATATATATATATATATATATATATATATATATATATATATATATATATATATATATATATATATATATAAAATAAAATAAATATATATTTATAGCTAGAATTCACTGAAAGTCAATGATTTCTTTTATATATATATATATATATATATATAAATATATATATATATATATATATATATATATATATATATATATATATATATATATATATATATATATATATATATATACAAGCGACTTTGGTACTTAGAAAAGCGCTATATAAATCCCAGTTATTATTATTATTATTATTATTATATATATATATATATATATATATATATATATATATATATATATATATATCCATCCATCCATTTTCTACCGCTTATTCCCTTCGGGGTCGCGGGGATATATATATATATATATATATATATATATATATATATATATGAAATACTTGACTTGGTGAATTCTAGCTGTAAATATACTCCTCCCCTCTTAACCACGCCCCTGCCCCAACCACGCCCCCCGCCCCCACCCCCCACCTCCCGAAATTGGAGGTCTCAAGGTTGGCAAGTATGAATAAAGGCGACGGGTGATTAGATAACAAGGCCTATCTGGGCCATCAACTCACCTGTCGCTGTCCTCGAGGCCGGTCCTTGCACACCCCGTTCCGCAGCAGGCCGGCAGGCCACGCCCCCCTCCACATATATGTTATATAAAAATATAATATATTATAATCATTATGTACTGTATATATATATAAGATGTAAATATTACATATATGTTATATTTTATATTGTTACTATGGTACATTTTAGTCTACTTTATACCGGCATTATTCTTTCCATCCTTACCCTTTCCATCCTTTGTAACTGTGGAACAATTTCCCTTGTGGATCAATAATGTTTGTCTAAGTCCAAGTCTAGTTCTAATCGTACAATCTGGTCTTGGTCTGACCTTTTGGAATGTATTTGGATAACAAAAACCGAGGTACTCGTCCCTGGCTGGAGGGAAGATGTTTATGTTGACTTCGGAGCACAATCGCAAACAAAAAGATGAGCGGCGGTACGACACGCCGCGTCAAAGCCTCATTTCGGAAAACGTTGAAGAACCGGTCTTCTTGGCGCGGCCCCTCGCTCCCGGGAAGAAGAAACATGAACAGTTGGGTCTCGCTGCAAATGAAAACCACTCAGGCGCTCATCACAGAATTTTCTCATTAAAAAAAAAAAAACAGGACAAGCCTTGGATAAAACACAGTCTGGCTCGGACTCAATTAAAACTTGCCAAACTACTTCTGTACTTATACAACCCACTTGGTCTTTTAGCAAGTCAAATGTGCTTTTGAAACATGAGTGATTTGACTGCAGTCTGTATTTGACCACTGCATTGTTGCTTATTATGGACACACCTCAGATAGCACGCTGTGTATATACCTTTATTTTGTTTTTCCCTCTGTTACTAAGGTCATCTTTTCACACCTCGGTGGACATTTGAGGGAGGAAATAAAATGTGAGAAGTTTGAGGGGCAAATGAAAAATAAGAACAACTAAATGTCCTACACTGTGTTTGATTGGTGCAACACAATTAAAATCTATTATTGTCATCATATTGAACCAAGTCAGAAGTCACCTGTGTGCTCGCCACCTGCTGGCCAGTAGTGACATTGCACTTGGAAGATGACTTGCTCAGGAGTGAGTGAGTGAGTGAGTGAGTGAGTGAGTGAGTGAGTGAGTGAGTGAGTGAGTGAGTGAACTTGAGAGCAGGCATTGAATAATGCATGAATAGGTGAGAAAATTAAGTAGAATATAAATGGACTCGATAATAAATAAGAGTGAGTGAGTGAGTGAGTGAGTGAGTGAGTGAGTGAGTGAGTGAGTGAGTGAGTGATTGAGTGAGTGAGTGAGTGAACTTGAGAGCAGGCATTGAATAATGCATGAATAGGTGATACAATTAAGTAGAATATAAATGGACTAGATAATGAATAAGAGTGAGTGAGTGAGTGAGTGAGTGAGTGAGTGAGTGAGTGAGTGAGTGAACTTGAGAGCAGGCATTGAGTAATGCATGAATAGGTGAGAAAATTAAGTAGAATATAAATGGACTCGATAATGAATAAGAGTGAGTGAGTGAGTGAGTGAGGGAGTGCGTGTGTGAGTGAGTGAGTGAGTGAGTGAGTGAGTGAGTGAGTGAGTGAGTGAGTGAACTTGAGAGCAGGTATTGAATAATACATGAATAGGTGAGAAAATTAAGTAGAATATAAATGGACTCGATAATGAATAAGAGTGAGTGAGTGAGTGAGTGAGTGAGTGAGTGAGTGAGTGAGTGAGTGAGTGACTGAGTGCATTAGTGAGTGTCAAATGTGGGAGTAAATGAAGCTATGTGTGAGTGAATGGATGAATTAATGAAAAAAATGGTGTAAGAGTGAATGAGTGAGTCCTTAAATAGTTGTGAGTGAGTGAATAAATGTATTAATAAGCGAGCAAGTGAGTGAGTGAGTGAGTGAGTGAGTGAATGAACATGAGAGCAGGCATTGAATAATGCATGAATAGGTGAGAAATGTAAGTAGAATATAAATTGACTCGATAATGAAAAAGAGTGGGTGAGTGAGTGAGTGAGTGAGTGAGTGAGTGAGTGAGTGAGTGAGTGAACTTGAGAGCAGGCATTGAATAATGCATGAATAGGTGAGAAAATTAAGTAGAATATAAATGGACTCCATAATGAATAAGAGTGAGTGAGTGAGTGAGTGAGTGAGTGAGTGAGTGAGTGAGTGAGTGAGTGAGTGAATGAACTTGAGAGCAAGCATTGAATAATGCATGAATAGGTGAGAAAATTAAGTAGAATATAAATGGACTCCATAATGAATAAGAGTGAGTGAGTGAGTGAGTGCATTAGTGAGTGTCAAACGTGGGAGTAAATGAAGCTATGTGTGAGTGAATGGATGAATTAATGAAAAAATGGTGTAAGAGTGAATGAGCGAGTCCTTAAATAGTTGTGAGTGAGCGAATTAATGTATTAATAAGCAAGTGAGTGAGTGAGTGAGTGAGTGAACAGGCATTGAATAATGCATGAATAGGTGATAAATGTAAGTAGAATATAAATTGACTCGATAATGAAAAAGAGTGAGTGAGTGAGTGAGTGAGTGAATGAACTTGAGAGCAGGCATTGAGTAAATGCATGAATAGGTGAAAAAATTAAGTAGAATATAAATGGACTCGATAATGAATAAGAGTGAGTAAGTGATTGAGTGAGTGAGTGAGTGAGTGAGTGAGTGAGTGAGTGAACTTGAGAGCAGGCATTGAGTAATGCATGAATAGGTGAGAAAATTAAGTAGAATATAAATGGACTCGATAATGAATAAGAGTGAGTGAGTGAGTGAGTGAGTGAGTGAGTGAGTGAGTGAGTGAATTAACTTGAGAGCAGACATTGAACAATGCATGAATAGGTGAGAAAATTAAGTAGAATATAAATGGACTCGATAATGAATAAGAGTGAGTGAGTGAGTGAGTGAGTGCATTAGTGAGTGTCAAACGTGGGAGTAAATGAAGCTATGTGTGAGTGAATGGATGAATTAATGAAAAAAATGGTGTAAGAGTGAATGAGCGAGTCCTTAAATAGTTGTGAGTGAGTGAATTAATGTATTAATAAGCAAGTGAGTGAGTGAGTGAGTGAGTGAGTGAGTGAGTGAGTGAGTGAGTGAGTGAGTGAGTGAGTGAGTGAGTGAACTTGAGAGCAGGCATTGAATAATGCATGAATAGGTGAGAAAATTAAGTAGAATATAAATGGACTCGATAATGAATAAGAGTGAGTGAGTGAGTGAGTGAGTGAGTGAGTGAGTGAGTGAGTGAGTGAGTGAGTGAGTGAGTGAGTGAACTTGAGAGCAGGCATTGAATAATGCATGAATAGGTGAGAAAATTAAGTAGAATATAAATGCTCTTGATAATGAATAAGAGTGAGTGAGTGAGTGAGTGAGTGAGTGAGTGAGTGAGTGAGTGAGTGAGTGAGTGAGTGAGTGAGTGAACTTGAGAGCAGGCATTGAGTAATGCATGAATAGGTGAGAAAATTAAGTAGAATATGAATGGACTCGATATTGAATAAGAGTGAGTGAGTGAGTCAGTGAGTGAGTGAGTGAGTGAGTGAGTGAGTGAGTGAGTGAGTGAACTTGAGAGCAGGCAATGAATAATACATGAATAGGTGAGAAATGTAAGTAGAATATAAATTGACTCAATAATGAAAAAGAGTGAGTGAGTGAGTGAGTGAGTGAGTGAGTGAGTGAGTGAGTGAGTGAATGAACTTGAGAGCAGGCATTGAACAATGCATGAATAGGTGAGAAAATTAAGTGGAATATGAATGGACTCGATATTGAATAAGAGTGAGTGAGTGAGTCAGTGAGTGAGTGAGTGAGTGAGTGAGTGAGTGAGTGAGTGAGTGAGTGAGTGAGTGAACTTGAGAGCAGGCATTGAATAATACATGAATAGGTGAGAAATGTAAGTAGAATATAAATTGACTCAATAATGAAAAAGAGTGAGTGAGTGAGTGAGTGAGTGAGTGAGTGAGTGAGTGAGTGAGTGAGTGAGTGAGTGAATGAACTTGAGAGCAGGCATTGAACAATGCATGAATAGGTGAGTAAATTAAGTAGAATATGAATGGACTCGATATTGAATAAGAGTGAGTGAGTGAGTCAGTGAGTGAGTGAGTGAGTGAGTGAGTGAGTGAGTGAGTGAATTATCTTGAGAGCAGGCATTGAACAATGCATGAATAGGTGAGAAAATTAAGTAGAATATAAATGGACTCGATAATGAATAAGAGTGAGTGAGTGAGTGTCAAACGTGGGAGTAAATGAAGCTATGTGTGAGTGAATGGATGAATTAATGAAAAAAATGGTGTAAGAGTGAATGACCGAGTCCTTAAATAGTTGTGAGTGAGTGAATTAATGTATTAATAAGCAAGTGAGTGAGTGAGTGAGTGAGTGAGTGAGTGAGTGAGTGAGTGAGTGAGTGAGTGAGTGAGTGAACTTGAGAGCAGGCATTGAATAATGCATGAATAGGTTAGAAAATTAAGTAGAATATAAATGGACTCGATAATGAATAAGAGTGAGTGAGTGAGTGAGTGAGTGAGTGAGTGAGTGAGTGAGTGAACTTGAGAGCAGGCATTGAATAATGCATGAATAGGTGAGAAAATTAAGTAGAATATAAATGCTCTTGATAATGAATAAGAGTG
>NC_084557.2:942500-965000 GCF_033978685.3 Nerophis lumbriciformis | reverse complement strand
AGCTACGTGAATGGATGAATTAATGGGAAAATGGCGTAAGAGTGAACGAGTGAATCCTTAAATATGTGTGAGTGAGTGAGTGAGTAGGTGGACATGAGTGTAAATCAATCAGAGTGAATGATACATCGAGCCAGAAGGACCAGATAGGACTCCGCCAGGGCAGGCAAAGACTTCCAATCGCCCGCCTCGACAATAGAAGTACGGAACATTCTCCACTCGGACTCAATGTCCAGCGCCTCCCTGGTGATGTGTTCAAAGTTCTTCCGGAGGTGGGAATTGAAAGTCTCTCTCACAGGAGACTCTGCCAGACGTTCCCAGCAGACCCTCACAGTGCGTTTGGGCCTGCCAGGTCTGAGTGGCATCCTCCCCCACCATCGCAGCCAAGGTGATGATCGCTGGAAAGCTCCAACCGAGACCGCAAATCCGACCACACAACCAGAATCAGGATCAGCTTTATTGTCATTACGCAAGGTAACGAGATTGAGGCCATTCCATACAGTGCGATGTGTGCATGCTAGAAAAACAATGTGCAAATATATAAAAATATAAAAAATATAGAAGTGCAATGAATATGGTGTGAAATGAATATATACATGAAAAAACAAAACAAAAACAGGGTGGTTGGTGGAATGGGTTATTGCACCGAAGAGAAGGCAGTTATGAGGGACAATGGGGCAGTCCGTTCAGGATGGTTATGGCCCTGGGGAAGAAGCTGTTCTTTAGCCTGTTTGTTTTGGTTTTAATGCACCTGTAGCGCTTCCCAGAGGGCAGCAGGTGGAACAGGTCAGAGACAGGGTGGGTGCTGTCCTTGATGATGGCACTGGCTCTGTTGAGGCAGCGGGAGGTGTAGATGTCAGTCAGAGAGGGGAGAGGGCGGCCGATGATCTTCTGAGCCGTCTTGACCACTCTTTGCAGCCTCTCCCTGTCTGCTGCAGTGCAGCTGCCGTACCATACTGTAATACAGTAGGTCAGCAGGCTCTCGATGGACGAGCGGTAGAAGGTCAGCAGCAGGTCAGGCTTCAGGTTGTACTTCCTGAGGACTCTAAGGAAGTGTAGCCGCTGCTGAGCCTTCTTGATGATTGATGTGGTGTTGACTGTCCAGGAAAAGTCATTAGAGATGTGGACTCCAAGGTACCTGAAGGTGTGGACCCTCTCTACACGCTCGCCGTTGATGTAGAGGGGGGCAGGGTCGGTGCTGCTCCTCCTGAAGTCGACGATGATCTCTCTGGTCTTGCTGGTGTTGAGAGCGAGGTTGTTCTCCAAAGACCAGGCCGTCAGCTTCAGGACCTCTTCCCTGTAGACAGCCTCGTCACCCCTGGAGATGAGCCCGACCACTGTGGTATCGTCGGCGAACTTGACGGTAAGGTTGTCACTGTGGGCCGGGCTGCAGTCATGGGTGTAGAGGCAGTAGAGGAGGGGGCTCAGCACACAGCCCTGTGGGGAGCCGATGCTCAGCGTGCGGGAGGATGAGAGGTGCGGGCCAAGTCTCACATTCTGGTGTCGGTCCGTTAGGAAGTCCCTTATCCAGGCGTTTGTGAGAGGGGGGAGGCCAAGAGTGTCCAGTTTATTGCAGAGTCTGTCCGGGATTATTGTATTGAAGGCAGAGCTATAATCCACAGAGAGCATCCGGACGTAGCTCTGCTGCTGCTCCAGGTGGTTCAGAGCAGAGTGGAGAGCAACAGCGATGGCGTCCTCTGTGGACCTGTTCGCCCGGTATGCGAACTGGAGGGGGTCGAAGTCTGGAGGGATATGGTCCTTGATGTGCTGGAGAACAAGTCGCTCGAAGCACTTCATGATTACCGGAGTGAGGGCCACTGGTCGGTAATCATTCAGGCTGGTGATGGGAGACTTCTTTGGCACCGGGATTATTGTAGATGACTTCAGGCAGGATGGGATGACTGCCTGAGCCAGGGAGAGGTTGAAGATCCTGGTGAGGGGGGGAGCGAGCTGGTGGGCGCACGTCCTGAGCACCTTTCCAGGTACTCCGTCTGGTCCGGTAGCCTTCCTGGGGTTCACAGCCAGGAGCACTCGTCTGACACTGTGCTCCTGTACAGTGAGTGGAGTGGTGCCGGAGCCCCGTGGGGGCGGGGGCAGGGCTGGAGCAGATGAGTGTCGCTGGGGGGTTTCGAAACGGGCAAAGAAACAGTTAAGCTCCTCTGCCAGTGTCGCACTCTGATCCGCAGTTGTCATATTGCAGCCTCTGAAGTTCGTGATGTCATGAATGCCCCGCCACACCTCCCGTGAGTTTTTGCTGGACAGATGGGACTCTATGCACCTCGTGTGGTCCGCCTTTGCTTTTTTAATCCCTCTCTTCAGGTCGGCTCTAGCAACACTGTACTGTGCCCTGTCCCCTGACCTGAAGGCTGCGTCGCGGGCCCTGAGGAGTGTGCGGACCTGGCTGGTCATCCAGGGTTTCTTGTTGGGGTAAACCCGGATGTTTTTTTCCACAGTCACATTCCCAATGCAGAACTTTATGTAGTCCAGCACCGTTCCTGTGGCTGTCTCCAGCTCCTGTTGTTGGAAGAGGTCCCAGTCTGTGTGTTGGAAGCAGTCCTGAAGTTTGGGGAGTGCATCGTCAGGCCAGGTCATAACAGTCTTTGTGATGGGCCTGGCCTGGCGTCTGATGGGGGTGTAGGTAGGAGAGAGCAGGAGGGAAAGATGGTCTGACTGTCCAAGCTGGGGGAGGGGTGTAGCTCTGTACGCGTGCTTTATGTTGGTATACACGTGGTCCAGGGTGTTCTTGCCCCTTGTAGAACACTTCACGTGCTGGTAGAACTTAGGGAGTACAGTCTTCAGATTGACCTTATTAAAATCCCCTGCTATGATATGAACACCGTCGGGGTGGTAAGATGTCCTGGTGCCAAGTGCACGTATGCACACCCTTATGTTTGAACCTGGTGCTTGTTATGGGCCATCTTCAGTTCCCAAACGCTTACTGAGTGTTGGACGGGGTGGACCGCTCGTCTGTGCATCGGTTGGGGACGTCTCTGTGCTGCTGACCTGTCTCCGCTCGGGATGATCTCCTGCTGGCCTCACTATGGACTGGACTCTTACTATTATTTTAGATCCACTATGGACTGAACTCTCACTATTATATTGTTAGATCCACTATGGACTGGACTCTCACATCATGTTAGATCCACTATGGACTGGACTCTCACATCATGTTAGATCCACTATGGACTGGACTCTCACACTATTATGTTAGATCCACTATGGACTGGACTCTCACACTATTATGTTAGATCCACTATGGACTGGACTCTCACACTATTATGTTAGATCCACTATGGACTGGACTCCCACACCATTATGTTAGATCCACTATGGACTGGACTCACACTATTATGTTAGATCCACTATGGACTGGACTCTCACACTATTATGTTAGATCCACTATGGACTGGACTCTCACACTATTATGTTAGATCCATTATGGACTGGACTCCCACTATTATGTTAGATCCACTATGGACTGGACTCTCACACTATTATGTTAGATCCACTATGGACTGGACTCTCACACTATTATGTTAGATCCACTATGGACTGAACTCTCACACTATTATGTTAGATCCACTCTGGACTGGGCTCTCACACTATTATGTTAGATCCACTATGGACTGGACTCTCACTATTATGTTAGATCCACTATGAACTGGACTCTCACGCTATTATGTTAGATCCATTATGGACTGGACTCCCACTATTATGTTAGATCCACTATGGACTGGACTCTCACACTATTATGTTAGATCCACTATGGACTGGACTCTCACACTATTATGTTAGATCCACTATGGACTGGACTCTCACACTATTATGTTAGATCCACTATGGACTGGACTCTCACACTATTATGTTAGATCCACTATGAACTGGACTCTCACACTATTATGTTAGATCCACTATGGACTGGACTCTCACACTATTATGCTAGATCCACTATGGACTGGACTCACACTATTATGTTAGATCCACTATGGACTGGACTCTCACAATATTATGTTAGATCCACTATGGACTGGACTCTCACTATTATGTTAGATCCACTATGGACTGGACTCTCACACTATTATGTTAGATCCACTATGGACTGAACTCTCACACTATTATTTTAGATCCACTATGGACTGGCCTCTCACTATTATGCTAGATCCACTATGGACTGGACTCTCACACTATTATGTTAGATCCACTATGGACTGAACTCTCACACTATTATGTTAGATCCACTATGGACTGGACGCTCACACTATTATGTTAGATCCACTATGGACTGGACTCTCACACTATTATGTTAGATCCACTATGGACTGGACACTCACTATTATGTTAGATCCACTATGGACTGAACTCTCACACTATTATGTTAGATCCACTCTGGACTGGACTCTCACACTATTATGTTAGATCCACTATGGACTGGACTCTCACACTATTATGTTAGATCCACTATGGACTGGACTCTCACACTATTATGTTAGATCCACTATGGACTGGACTCTCACACTATTATGTTAGATCCACTATGGACTGGACTCTCACTATTATGTTAGATCCACTATGGACTGGACTCTCACTATTATGTTAGATCCACTATGGACTGGACTCTCACAATATTATGTTAGATCCACTATGGACTGGACTCCCACTATTATGCTAGATCCACTATGGACTGGACTCTCACACTATTATGTTAGATCCACTATGGACTGGACTCTTACTATTATGTTAGATCCACTATGGACTGGACTCTCACTATTATGTTAGATCCACTATGGACTGGACTCTCACACTATTATGTTAGATCCACTATGGACTGGACTCTCACACTATTATGTTAGATCCACTATGGACTGGACTCTCACACTATTATGTTAGATCCACTATGGACTGGACTCTCACACTATTATGTTAGATCCACTATGGACTGGACTCTCACTATTATGTTAGATCCACTATGGACTGGACTCTCACAATATTATGTTAGATCCACTATGGACTGGACTCCCACTATTATGCTAGATCCACTATGGACTGGACTCTCACACTATTATGTTAGATCCACTATGGACTGGACTCTCACACTATTATGTTAGATCTACTATGGACTGGACTCTTACTATTATGTTAGATCCACTATGGACTGGACTCTCACACTATTATGTTAGATCCACTATGGACTGGACTCTCACACTATTATGTTAGATCTACTATGGACTGGACTCTTACTATTATGTTAGATCCAATATGGACTGGACTCACACTATTATGTTAGATCCACTATGGACTGGACTCTCACACTATTATGTTAGATCCACTATGGACTGGACTCTCACACTATTATGTTAGATCCACTATGGACTGGACTCTCACACTATTATGTTAGATCCACTATGGACTGGACTCTCACTATTATGTTAGATCCACTATGGACTGGACTCTCACTATTATGTTAGATCCACTATGGACTGGACTCTCACTATTATGTTAGATCCACTATGGACTGGACTCTCACACTATTATGTTAGATCCACTATGGACTGGACTCTCACACTATTATGTTAGATCCACTATGGACTGGACTCTCACACTATTATGTTAGATCCACTATGGACTGGACTCTCACACTATTATGTTAGATCCACTATGGACTGGACTCTCACACTATTATGTTAGATCCACTATGGACTGGCCTCTCACTATTATGTTAGATCCACTATGGACTGGACTCTCACACTATTATGTTAGATCCACTATGGACTGGACTCTCACACTATTATGTTAGATCCACTATGGACTGGACTCTCACACTATTATGTTAGATCCACTATGGACTGGACTCCCACACCATTATGTTAGATCCACTATGGACTGGACTCACACTATTATGTTAGATCCACTATGGACTGGACTCTCACACTATTATGTTAGATCCACTATGGACTGAACTCTCACACTATTATGTTAGATCCACTCTGGACTGGACTCTCACACTATTATGTTAGATCCACTATGGACTGGACTCTCACACTATTATGTTAGATCCACTATGGACTGGACTCTCACACTATTATGTTAGATCCACTATGGACTGGACTCTCACACTATTATGTTAGATCCACTATGGACTGAACTCTCACACTATTATGTTAGATCCACTATGGACTGGACTCTCACTATTATGTTAGATCCACTATGGACTGGACTCTCACACTATTATGTTAGATCCACTATGGACTGGACTCTCTCACTATTATGTTAGATCCACTATGGACTGGACTCTCACTATTTTGTTAGATCCACTATGGACTGGACTCTCACACTATTATGTTAAATCCACTATGGACTGGACTCTCACACTATTATGTTAGATCCACTATGGACTGGACTCTCACTATTATGTTAGATCCACTATGGACTGGACTCTCACACTATTATGTTAGATCCACTATGGACTGGACTCTCACTATTATGTTAGATCCACTATGGACTGAACTCTCTCACTATTATGTTAGATCCACTATGGACTGGACTCTCACTATTATGTTAGATCCACTATGGACTGAACTCTCACACTATTATGTTAGATCCACTATGAACTGGACTCTCACTATTATGTTAGATCCACTATGGACTGGCCTCTCACTATTATGCTAGATCCACTATGGACTGAACTCTCTCACTATTATGTTAGATCCACTATGGACTGGACTCTCACACTATTATGTTAGATCCACTATGGACTGGACTCTCACACTATTATGTTAGATCCACTATGGACTGGACTCTCACACTATTATGTTAGATCCACTATGGACTGGACTCTCACACTATTATGTTAGATCCACTATGGACTGGACTCTCACACTATTATGTTAGATCCACTATGGACTGGACTCTCACACTATTATGTTAGATCCACTATGGACTGGACTCTCACACTATTATGTTAGATCCACTATGGACTGAACTCTCACACTATTATGTTAGATCCACTATGGACTGGACTCTCACACTATTATGTTAGATCCACTATGGACTGGACTCTCACACTATTATGTTAGATCCACTATGGACTGGACTCTCACACTATTATGTTAGATCCACTATGGACTGGACTCTCACTATTATGTTAGATCCACTATGGACTGGACTCTCACACTATTATGTTACATCCACTATGGACTGGACTCTCACACTATTATGTTAGATCCACTATGGACTGAACTCTCACACTATTATGTTAGATCCACTATGGACTGAACTCTCACACTATTATGTTAGATCCACTCAACGTCCAGTGCACCGGTTGCCCAAGGGGGGTCCCCACATCTGCGGTACCCTCCAAGGTTTCTCATTGTTATCCCAGTGGGTTGAGTTTTTCCTTGCCCTGATGTGGGATCTGAGCTGAGGATGTCGTTGTGGCTTGTGCAGCCCTTTGAGACACTCGTGATTTAGGGCTATATAAGTAAACATTGATTGATTGATTGATTGAGGTTAAAAGGAAAGGCCATGTAACACAGTGGTAAAAATGCAAATCATTGTATTCTCTTTTTATTTACATTTACACAACGTGACAACTTCCCTTGCTTTTGGGGTTTGTCATTTTAAAAAAATATGTCAAATAGTCAGACTGGGTAACTCAAAGTCAGATGTGAGAATAAAAAGGAGTGCGTGAAGGAGGAAGGGATTAGTGGAGTGAATGAGTGAGTGATGACAGTGAATGAGTGAGTGATGACAGTGAATGAGTGAGTGATGACAGTGTGCAGTCATGTTTACGCTCCTGCTGGCATTGTCAGAATGCTGCTGCAGACCGCCTCATATCATTCATCAATTATTCACCAGCAGCCTGTTAATGTTTCATGAGTGAGGCTGCTGCGGTCAATTACTAATGAATTGTGCTGCTCGTGAAAACGCTGAGATGAAACCACAAATCACACACTGTACACGGGGGGGGGGGGGGGGGCATACAGTAAATATTGTGTTTGGGTTCATTAGAATCGGTGGCATGAAAATTAGCTTCAAATGTTCACATTTTTTCAATGGTGAATGTTGATGGAGTTAAAAGAAGAGAAAAAGAGGGCACCTGCACTGCAAAAAGTCAGTGTTCAAAAACGAGAAAAACAAAAACAAAAAATGAGGGGTATTTTATTTGAACTAAGCAAAATTATCTGCCAATAGAACAAGAACATTTGGCTTGTCAAGACTTTCCAAAACAAGTCAAATTAGCTAACCTCAATGAACCCCAAAATAGCTTAAAATAAGTATATTCTCACTAATAACAAGTGCACTTTTCTTGGTAGAAAAAACAAATGGACCTTTTTGCTCAATATGTTGAAAAATATTCTTAAATGAAGTAAATGCTAGTGCCATTATCTTGACATAATGATATTACATTTCTTGAAACCAGCAAACTTATACTAAAAACTCATTTATTGTTCTTAATGGAAAGGCAACAAGGCAAGCGCTTGTTACTCTCGGGGTCTCCTAGCCGCTCAGGCAAATCATCCATCCATCCATCCATTTGCCACCGCTTATACCCTTTGGGGTCGCGGGGGGCGCTGGAGCCTATTTCAGCTACAATCGGGCGGAAGGCAGGGTACATCTATATATATATATATATATATATATATATATACATATATATATATATATATATATATATATATATACATACATACATACATACATACATACATATATATATATATATATATATATATATATATATATATATATATATATATATATATATATATATATATATACCTGATTGACAAACACTTTCCCAAAAACAACAACCTAAGAAAAGTATTCAACAAGAACAACATCAAATTGAGCTACAGCTGCATGAACAATATACGACAAATCATCTCAAACCACAACAAAACAATTGCAAATGAGCCGTCGACCCCCAGTCAGAACGACTCCAAAACCAACAAAGCATGTAACTGTCGAAAGAAACCTGATTGCCCCCTCAACGGGGGGTGCTTACAAACATCAGTTGTCTACCAATCTAAGGTAATACGCAAGGACATTAACACATCCGACACATATGTAGGATTAACCGAGGGTGAATTCAAAACCAGATGGAACAACCACAAGGCTTCTTTCAGGAACCAAAACCTGCGAAATACCACAGAACTCAGCAAACACATTTGGGACCTCAAAGACAATAATGTTGAATATTCAATAACATGGCAAATTCTTGCATCCAGCACACCTTACAATAGTGGTAATAAAAGATGCAACCTATGCTTGAAAGAGAAACTGTTTATTATTTACCGTCCAGACCTGTCATCCCTCAACAAGCGCAGCGAAATTGTAACAACATGCCGCCATAGACGGAAACACCTCCTAGGTAACACATGAACCAATCACCACGCCCCTAGGCCAGCCTGTACCCACCCACTCTGTGCCCTATATAAACCATGGTATGCGAATGCTCCCATTAAAATCTCCTGACGATTGAGGGTACCCCCCTCATGAAACAGGCCTGTAGAGATGAAATAGTCTTGTGATTTTTTTCCCACACATACATATATATATATATATATATATATATATATATATATATATATATATATATATATATATATATATATATATATATATATATATATATATATATATATATATATATATATATATATATCAGTGACGTGCGGTGAGGTTGATGGCTGGTGAGGCACTGACTTCATCACAGTCAGATTTACAAACATATGAACCCTAAAGAGTATCTTATTCACCATTTGATTGGCAGAAGTTAACGGGTTATGTTTAAAAGCTCATACCAGCATTCTTCCCTGCTTGGCACTCAGCATCAAGGCTTGGAATTGGGGGTTAAATCACCAAAAATGATTCTCGGGCGCGGCGCCGCTGCTGCCCACTGCTCCCCTCACCTCCCAGGGGGTGATCAAGGGGATGGGTCAAATGCAGAGAAAAAATTTCACCACACCTAGTGTGTGTGTGACAATCATTGCTACTTTAACTTAACTTTAACTTTACACATACAAACTGTAGCACACAAAAAAGCACATTTAATAAAAAAACGTTATTATGGTCTTACCTTTACTTATAAATGCGCCGCTGTTGTGCTGGATTAATGCACCCCCTGACGAGAGTGTTATATCAACTAAAGCCCTCACTTCAACTTTCCACGTGCAAGATTGAATCTATTTAAAAAAGTGTAACCGAGGGTTTATAAATGTGGCCTATACTGTATGAAACTACAAAATAACAAACACGGAGGCTCCAGTTTACACGAGGACCACTTTATTTACCTTCTTTCAAAAACTTCCGCTCCACTCCAACGTGTCAAAATTCCGCTCTTAGCGCCTTCAAAATAAGAGCTCAAAGCATATACTGTTTAACAGCGCATAACAGGAACTTAACATCACAAAGAGGAAAGCCCATGAAAATAGGTTACAAAAGTTATTTCATAAGAAGCCAAAAAGTGCAAAAACAATAATGTTCGTGTTGGAGGAGTTGTGAATTAGGTACACCTGCAGTCTGCAGGTGTATCTAATGTTGTGTCCCTGCAGTCATTCACAACTCCTCCAACACGAACAATATTGTTTTTGCACTGTTTGGCTTCTTATGAAATAACTTTTTTAAATAGATTCAATCTTGCACGTGGAAAGTTTAAGTGTGGGCTTTAGTTGATATAACAATTCTACGGCGGGGGTGCAGGAGGCGAGCCTCAGCCAGTGCGTCTTTTACAGCCGTTTTATGATCGCTCAGCACAAGAAATACGTTACACGCATACAGTTGTTGACAAAATACACTGTACATTATATACCTCAGCTAACTAAACTATGGAAATGTATAATATAATTCATATAGCAATACGGTCTCACTGCACAGCAGGCCAGCAGTTAGCCGAGTCCGCAATCCATGTTGAGGCACTGAGTGACGTGCCTCAACTGGCTGCTGTTCACTGTCTCTTCTCAGTGAAAATTCAGCGATTTTGAATAAAAATAATCTAAAACTGGTGAAGTTAAATGGAAAATAACTTTATAGTATAATCACTGGATACATTTAACAATTTAATATATATTTTTTTCTTTTTAAATTTTTTTTCTTTCCATGATGGCAGGTGAGGCCCCGCCTCTAGTGACTGCACGTCACTGATATATATATATATATATATATATATATATATATATATATATATATATATATATATATATATATATATGTATATATATATATATATACACAGCCCGGCCCCCAATCACATTTTTTAATTGTAATTTTGAAGAATTCATCTGAATGTGCATGAACTATTTCTGTTCAAAATTGTGAGAAATATTAAAAGTTTAAATATTAACGGTCAGTTTACTGTACTGTGCCAACTGCACTACTATATGAGTACATATTTTCTATTGTTTCATTGAAAATAAAACAACAAAGTCCATTTGGCTGTCATCTGTTTTAATTATGAGACACAATTGTGTCAAAGTCATGATTATTATTTTATTATGCTTGAAATAAGAAATGATGACTTTAAAAAAGTAGTTTTATACTTGTGAGTGTTGATGACACAGCTTTGCAACACTTGATATTCTAGTTTCAAGCATGTTTTACTCAATATAGCTCATCAAATCTCAGCAACAAGCTGTAATATCTTACTGAGATCATTTAGGACCAAAACACTTAAAAAAAGTAAAACTCTCTAACATCAAATCTGCTTAGTGAGAACAATTACCTTATCAGATAGAAAATAAGCAAATATCACCCTTATTTGAGATATGTCATCTTACTTAGATGTCAGTTTTTGCAGTGTGAACACGGCAAAAACAACATATTGAGCAAAAAGGTCAAAAAAAAAAATTCAGCTTGAGCAGGTCTTGGATGACAATAGATAACCCCCATCCCGTCTCCTCCCGTCGTACACAATGGAATTTTCCAAGCCTTTGCTTGGTGCAACAAAAACAGCCTCTTGTGTGTTCATTGGGAACTCAGGGAACGGAAAGTTTTTTGGTAATTTAAATACAATTTTTCTGACATTTTTGTATCCTGCTCACTGCAAAAAGTCAGTGTTCAAAAACAAGCAAAAAAATATACAAAAATGAGGGGTATTTTATTTGAACTCAGCAAAATTATCAAAAAAAATCGGCTTGTCAAGAATTTCCAAAACAAGTAAAATTGGCTAACCTCAATGAACCCCAAAATAGCTTAAAATAAGTATATTCTCACTAATAACAAGTGCACTTTTCTTGGTAGAAAAAAAATTAGACATTTTTGCTCAATATGTTGAAAAATATTCTTAAATGAAGTAAATGCTAGTGCCATTATCTTGACATAATGATATGCGCTCGGCATCATGATTTTTTTTTTCATGCTTGAAATAAGAAATGATGACTTTAAAAAAGTAGTTTTATACTTGTGAGTGTTGATGACACAGCTTTGCAACACTTGATATTCTAGTTTCAAGCATGTTTTACTCAATATAGGTCATCAAATCTCAGCAACAAGCTGTAATATCTTACTGAGATCATTTAGGACCAAAACACTTCAAACAAGTAAAAGACTCTAACATAAAATCTGCTTAGTGAGAATAATTATCTTATCAGACAGAAAATAAGCAAATATCACCCTTATTTGACATATTTCATCTTACTTACAGTTTGCAGTGTGTGAAGTGTGTGAAGTGTGTGAAGTGTGTGAAGTGTGTGTGGCCTGCAGTCTGCTGGCCAAGCCTCTGCACACAAGATCATTACTAAGACTTCTTCTTTGGAGACGCCCGGCATCCCACAACAATCCCACCCAGCACATGACACCCGCACCATGGAATGATTATTGCTTTTCACCACGCTTTTGTCTCCTTTTTGCTCCATTCAGTAACTCGCTCTTCCTCCTGCATCGTCATGTTTCAAACGCATGCTTTTAATGACATGGTACACTCTGGAGGAGAGACTAGACTAGATCTGACCAATCTAAGTCTAAGACTAGTATGGTTTTAATGACATGGTACACTCTGGAGGAGGTCCACCCAGAGGTCAATCAATGCAGTTCTTCTCACCTTCCTTCCGCTTTAACCCTGGAAGACCCAAATATAGAAATTATAAGTATTGGCACCAGCCGCGAGACTAGATCTGACCAATCTAAGTCTAAGACTAGATGTGACCAATCTAAGTCTAAGACTAGATGTGACCAATCTAAGTCTAAGACTAGATCTGACCAATCTAAGTCTAAGACTAGATGTGACCAATCTAAGTCTAAGACTAGATCTGACCAATCTAAGTCTAAGACTAGATGTGACCAATCTAAGTCTAAGACTCGATCTGACCAATCTAAGTCTAAGACTCGATCTGACCAATATAAGTCTAAGACTAGATCTGACCAATATAAGTCTAAGACTAGATCTGACCAATTGAATTCTATGACTAGATCTGACCAATCTAAGTCTATGACTAGATCTGACCAATATAAGTCTAAGACTAGATCTGACCAATTGAATTCTCTGACTAGATCTGACCAATCTAAGTCTATTACTAGGTCTGACCAATCTAAGTCCAAGACTATATCTGACCAAAACAAGTCTAAGACTCGATCTGACCAAGCTAAGTCTATGACTAGATCTGACCAATATAAGTCTAAGACTAGATCTGACCAATTGAAGTCTATGACTAGATCTGACCAATCTAAGTATATTACTAGATCTGACCAATCTAAGTCTAAGACTAGATCTGACCAATCTAAGTCCAACACTAGATCTGACCAACCTAAGTCCAAGACTAGATATGACCAAAACAAGTCTAAAACTCGATCTGACCAATCTAAGTCTATGACTAGATCTGACCAATCTAAGTCTATGACTAGATCTGACCAATCTAAGTCTAAGACTAGATCTGACCAATCTAAGTCCAACACTAGATCTGACCAACCTACGTCCAAGACTAGATATGACCAAAACAAGTCTAAGACTCGATCTGACCAATCTAAGTCTATGACTAGATCTGACCAATCTAAGTCTATGACTAGATCTGACCAATATAAGTCTAAGACTAGATCTGACCAATTGAAGTCTATGACTAGATCTGACCAATCTAAGTCCAAGACTAGATCTGACCAATATAAGTCTAAGACTCGATCTGACCAATCTAAGTCTATGACTAGATCTGACCAATCTAAGTCTAAGACTAAATCTGACCAATATAAGTCTAAGACGAGATCTGACCAATTGAATTCTATGACTAGATCTGACCAATCTAAGTCTATTACTAGATCTGACCAATCTAAGTCTAAGACTAGATCTGACCAATCTAAGTCCAAGACTAGATCTGACCAATCTAAGTCTAAGACTAGATCTGACCAATCTAAGTCCAAGGCTAGATCTGACCAATGCAAATCTATGACTAAATCTGACCAATCTAAGTCCAAGGCTAGATCTGACCAATCTAAGTCCAAGACTAGATCTGACCAATCTAAGTCTAAGACTAGATCTGATCAATCTAATTCTAAGACTAGATCTGACCAATCTAAGTTCAAGACTAGATATGACCAATCTAAGTCTAAGACTAGATCTGAACAATCTAAGTCTAAGACTCGATCTGAACAATCTAAGTCTAAGACTAGATCTGACCAATCTAAGTCTAAGACTAGATCTGACCAGTCTACGACTCGATCTGACCAATCTAAGTCTAAGACTAGATATGACGAAACACAGTCTAAAACTAGATCTGACCAATCTAAGTCTAAGACTAGATCTGACCAATATAAGTCTATGACTAGATGTGACCAATCTAAGTCCAAGACTATATGTGACCAATCTAAGTCTAAGACTAGATCTGATCAATCTAATTCTAAGACTAGATCTGAACAATCTAAGTCTAAGACTCGATCTGAACAATCTAAGTCTAAGACTAGATCTGACCAGTCTAAGTCTAAGACTAGTATGGTTTTAATGACATGGTACACTCTGGAGGAGGTCCACCCAGAGGTCAATCAATGCAGTTCTTCTCACCTTCCTTCCGCTTTAACCCTGGAAGACCCAAATATAGAAATTATAAGTATTGGCACCAGCCGCGAGACTAGATCTGACCAATCTAAGTCTAAGACTAGATCTGACCAATCTAAGTCTATGAGCATGAACTGATGAAACCTACTTAGGTATTGGCACCAGCCCTTGGACTAGATCTGACCAATCTAAGTCTATGACTAGATCTGACCAATCTAAGTCTAAGACTAGATTTGTCCAATCTAAGTCTAAGACTAGATCTGACCTGTCTAAGACTAGGTCTGACCAATCTAATTCTATGAGCATGAACTGATGAAGCCTACTTAGGTATTGGCACCAGCCCTTGGACTAGATCTGATCAATCTAAGTCTAAGACTAGATACGACCAATCTAAGTCAAAGACAAGACCAATCTAAGTCCAAGACTAGATCTGACCAATCTAAGTCTATGACTAGATCTGACCAATCTAAGTCCAAGACTAGATCTGACCAATCTAAGTCCAAGACTAGATCTGACCAATATAAGTCTAAGACTCGATCTGACCAACCTAAGTCTAAGACTAGATCTGACCAATATAAATCTATGACTAGATCTGACCAATTGAATTCTATGACTAGATCTGACCAATCTAAGTCTATTACTAGATCTGACCAATCTAAGTCTAAGACTAGATCTGACCAATCTAAGTCCAAGACTAGATCTGACCAATCTAAGTCTAAGACTAGATCTGACCAATCTAAGTCCAAGGCTAGATCTGACCAATGCAAATCTATGACTAAATCTGACCAATCAAAGTCCAAGGCTAGATCTGACCAATCTAAGTCCAAGACTAGATCTGACCAATCTAAGTCTAAGACTAGATCTGATCAATCTAATTCTAAGACTAGATCTGACCAATCTAAGTTCAAGACTAGATATGACCAATCTAAGTCTAAGACTAGATCTGAACAATCTAAGTCTAAGACTCGATCTGAACAATCTAAGTCTAAGACTAGATCTGATCACTCTATTTCTAAGACTAGATCTGACCAATCTAAGTTCAAGACTAGATATGACCAATCTAAGTCTAAGACTAGATCTGACCAATATAAGTCTAAGACTCGATCTGACCAATCTAAGTCTAAGACTAAATCTGACCAATATAAGTCTAAGACGAGATCTGACCAATTGAATTCTATGACTAGATCTGACCAATCTAAGTCTATTACTAGATCTGACCAATCTAAGTCTAAGACTAGATCTGACCAATCTAAGTCCAAGACTAGATCTGACCAATCTAAGTCTAAGACTAGATCTGACCAATCTAAGTCCAAGGCTAGATCTGACCAATGCAAATCTATGACTAAATCTGACCAATCTAAGTCCAAGGCTAGATCTGACCAATCTAAGTCCAAGACTAGATCTGACCAATCTAAGTCTAAGACTAGATCTGATCAATCTAATTCTAAGACTAGATCTGACCAATCTAAGTTCAAGACTAGATATGACCAATCTAAGTCTAAGACTAGATCTGAACAATCTAAGTCTAAGACTCGATCTGAACAATCTAAGTCTAAGACTAGATCTGACCAATCTAAGTCTAAGACTAGATCTGACCAGTCTACGACTCGATCTGACCAATCTAAGTCTAAGACTAGATATGACGAAACACAGTCTAAAACTAGATCTGACCAATCTAAGTCTAAGACCAGATCTGACCAATATAAGTCTATGACTAGATGTGACCAATCTAAGTCCAAGACTATATGTGACCAATCTAAGTCTAAGACTAGATCTGATCAATCTAATTCTAAGACTAGATCTGAACAATCTAAGTCTAAGACTCGATCTGAACAATCTAAGTCTAAGACTAGATCTGACCAGTCTAAGTCTAAGACTAGTATGGTTTTAATGACATGGTACACTCTGGAGGAGGTCCACCCAGAGGTCAATCAATGCAGTTCTTCTCACCTTCCTTCCGCTCTAACCCTGGAAGACCCAAATATAGAAATTATAAGTATTGGCACCAGCCGCGAGACTAGATCTGACCAATCTAAGTCTAAGACTAGATCTGACCAATCTAAGTCTATGAGCATGAACTGATGAAACCTACTTAGGTATTGGCACCAGCCCTTGGACTAGATCTGACCAATCTAAGTCTATGACTAGATCTGACCAATCTAAGTCTAAGACTAGATTTGTCCAATCTAAGTCTAAGACTAGATCTGACCTGTCTAAGACTAGGTCTGACCAATCTAATTCTATGAGCATGAACTGATGAAGCCTACTTAGGTATTGGCACCAGCCCTTGGACTAGATCTGATCAATCTAAGTCTAAGACTAGATACGACCAATCTAAGTCAAAGACAAGACCAATCTAAGTCCAAGACTAGATCTGACCAATCTAAGTCTATGACTAGATCTGACCAATCTAAGTCCAAGACTAGATCTGACCAATCTAAGTCCAAGACTAGATCTGACCAATATAAGTCTAAGACTCGATCTGACCAACCTAAGTCTAAGACTAGATCTGACCAATATAAATCTATGACTAGATCTGACCAATTGAATTCTATGACTAGATCTGACCAATCTAAGTCTATTACTAGATCTGACCAATCTAAGTCTAAGACTAGATCTGACCAATCTAAGTCCAAGACTAGATCTGACCAATCTAAGTCTAAGACTAGATCTGACCAATCTAAGTCCAAGGCTAGATCTGACCAATGCAAATCTATGACTAAATCTGACCAATCTAAGTCCAAGGCTAGATCTGACCAATCTAAGTCCAAGACTAGATCTGACCAATCTAAGTCTAAGACTAGATCTGATCAATCTAATTCTAAGACTAGATCTGACCAATCTAAGTTCAAGACTAGATATGACCAATCTAAGTCTAAGACTAGATCTGAACAATCTAAGTCTAAGACTCGATCTGAACAATCTAAGTCTAAGACTAGATCTGATCAATCTAATTCTAAGACTAGATCTGACCAATCTAAGTTCAAGACTAGATATGACCAATCTAAGTCTAAGACTAGATCTGACCAATATAAGTCTAAGACTCGATCTGACCAATCTAAGTCTAAGACTAAATCTGACCAATATAAGTCTAAGACGAGATCTGACCAATTGAATTCTATGACTAGATCTGACCAATCTAAGTCTATTACTAGATCTGACCAATCTAAGTCTAAGACTAGATCTGACCAATCTAAGTCCAAGACTAGATCTGACCAATCTAAGTCTAAGACTAGATCTGACCAATCTAAGTCCAAGGCTAGATCTGACCAATGCAAATCTATGACTAAATCTGACCAATCTAAGTCCAAGGCTAGATCTGACCAATCTAAGTCCAAGACTAGATCTGACCAATCTAAGTCTAAGACTAGATCTGATCAATCTAATTCTAAGACTAGATCTGACCAATCTAAGTTCAAGACTAGATATGACCAATCTAAGTCTAAGACTAGATCTGAACAATCTAAGTCTAAGACTCGATCTGAACAATCTAAGTCTAAGACTAGATCTGACCAATCTAAGTCTAAGACTAGATCTGACCAGTCAACGACTCGATCTGACCAATCTAAGTCTAAGACTAGATATGACGAAACACAGTCTAAAACTAGATCTGACCAATCTAAGTCTAAGACTAGATCTGACCAATATAAGTCTATGACTAGATGTGACCAATCTAAGTCCAAGACTATATGTGACCAATCTAAGTCTAAGACTAGATCTGATCAATCTAATTCTAAGACTAGATCTGAACAATCTAAGTCTAAGACTCGATCTGAACAATCTAAGTCTAAGACTAGATCTGACCAGTCTACGACTCGATCTGACCAATCTAAGTCTAAGACTAGATATGACGAAACACAGTCTAAAACTAGATCTGACCAATCTAAGTCTAAGACTAGATCTGACCAATATAAGTCTATGACTAGATGTGACCAATCTAAGTCCAAGACTAGATGTGACCAATCTAAGTCTAAGACTAGATCTGATCAATCTAATTCTAAGACTAGATCTGAACACTCTAAGTCTAAGACTTGATCTGACCAGTCTAAGACTAGATCTGACCAATCTAAGTCTAAGACTAGCTCTGACGAAACACAGTCTAAAACTAGATCTGACCGATCTAAGTCTAAGACTAGTATGGTTTTAATGACATGGTACACTCTGGAGGAGGTCCACCGAGAGGTCAATCAATGCAGTTCTTCTCACCTTCCTTCCGCTTCAACCCTTGAAGACCCAAATATAGAAAAACCCAAACAAAAACAAAAAAAATACCTTTCAGATGTAAAATGGTACTTTGTATAAATCCCAAGAATCTAAATACCAGGAAAAACATTTCCAAGAAGACAATAGGGTCTTATATTCGGGTGAGTACAGCAGTGTTGTGCGTGGCCACATGACGAGTGACCACAGTGGTCAAAGCGATGGTCAGTGGGCCAAAACTTTTTAACTTTTTTTAACTTTTAACTAACCCTAACCCTAACCCTAACCCTAACACTAACTTTTTTTTAACTTTTAAATTTTTTTTTTACCCTAACCCTAACCCTAACCTTAATCTTAACCCTAAACCTAACCCTAACCCTAACCCTAACCTTAACCCTAACCCTAACCCTAACCCTAATCTTAACCCTAACCCTAACCCTAACCCTAACCCTAACCTTAACCCTAACCCTAACCCTAACCCTAACCCTAACCCTAATCTTAACCCTAACCCTAACCCAAACCCTAACCCTAACCCTAACCCTAATCCTAACCCTAACCCTAACCCTAACCCTAACCCTAACCCTAACCTTAACCCTAACCCTAACCCTAACCCTAATCTTAACCCTAACCCTAACCCTAACCCTAATCTTAACCCTAACCCTAACCCTAACCTCAACCCTAACCTTAACCCTAACCCTAACCCTAACCCTAACCCTAACCCTAACCCTAACACTAACTTTTTTTTAACTTTTAAAAAATTGTTTTACCCTAACCCTAACCCTAACCTTAATCTTAACCCTAAACTAACCCTAACCCTAACCCTAACCCTAATCTTAACCCTAACCCTAACCCAAACCCTAACCCTAACCCTAATCCTAACCCTAACCCTAACCCTAACCCTAACCTTAACCCTAACCCTAACCCTAATCTTAACCCTAACCCTAACCCTAACCCTAACCCTAATCTTAACCCTAACCCTAACCCTAACCTTAACCCTAACCCTAACCCTAACCCTAACCCTAACCCTAACCCTAACCCTAATCCTAACCCTAACCCTAACACTAAAAAAATGTTAATTGTTTAAATTGTTTTAATTTGTTTTAAAAAAAAATAAAAAAATTATAAAAAAGTTAAAATAATTTTTAAAAATTAAAAAGAAATTATAAAAATTAAAAAAAATATATAAAAATTTAAAAACATTTTTTTAAAATTAAAAAAATGTGAAAATCACTTTTTACCATGAAAATCATTTTTTACCTTGAAAAAAATGTATTACCTTGAAAAAAATGTTTTACCTTGGAAACATTTTTTTACCTTGAAAAAAAACACTGGGCATACTTCTGAGCGCACTCAGCCTTCTGTGTGGCGCTCCATCAGTCACGAGGAGCAAAGGACCATGGGAAATGAAGCACGGCTAATTCTATTAGTGCATGGACACAAACAATCTGCGGGGAATCGGGTAAGGAACCTCGGTCCCAGCGGACCCACTTCCTGCTACATGAACCGAAGCGGGTCATGGCGGTGAGGCGAAGCGTCGCATTCATATCGCAGCCCTCCATGTTTACTGCCCATGATCTCCCGCAATATAATGTCTCTTTCCTTCTTTCCCTCGCTCCTTTCGGCACGTTGTTGCCCAAGCTGTGGGCAAAGATGGGGCACCAAGCCCCCTCATCAAGGAACCCTCATGTGGGCAAAGATGGGGAAGCAAGCCCCCTCATCAAGGGACCCTCATGTGGGCAAAGATGGGGCACCAAGCCCCCTCATCAAGGGACCCTCATGTGGGCAAAGATGGGGCACCAAGCCCCCTCATCAAGGGACCCTCATGTGGGCAAAGATGGGGAATCAAGCCCCTTCGCCAAGGGACCCTTATGGGACAAAGCTGGCTTGCTGCATAGACGCATGCCATGCAAACAATGAGGCCCTTATTAGAGTGGCCCCCATCTTTCTGGGCAGAGATGAGGGGAAAGCTGTGACTGACTCTCTCTCTGTGTGTGTGTGTGTGTGTGTGTGTGTGTGTGTTCTTGTATGTCTACTCTTCTTGAGACATGAAGAAGGAAAAGTATCTTCCATATGAGGAGGTGTGAACAAGTGATGACATAAATCATGGTCCCAATAGCATTGCATTTAATAGACAATGTCTCATTTGCACCCCTGCTGGTGACATCTATCAAAATGAGGGTGGTCCCAAAAAGGAGGGATTTTTCAAGTTGACCATGGTAAACATATGAAATAACAAGTGTGTGTAAAAAAATTGAAATGCACCCCTTTTGGCCAAAATGTATTAAAAAAATAAAATAAATATGTATACAGAGACATATTGTAATAACTTGAAGTAAACAATGAAGATTAAAACCCAATTACAAACAATAAATTAACAAATATATATATAAATTAACTAAAAGCAGTCTTTTTCTCACAATGTGTCGACTTTTTTCTTATAAATTTGGGAACAATTTCTCATTCTTTCTGTTTCTGTAATGCTGCAATATTTTGTCTTAAAATTATTACTTTTTTTATGTAAAATTATTACTTTTTAATGCAAAATGGTGACATTTGTCATATCAAATTATGACTTTTTTGACAATATTGCCAATGTTTTTTTTGTTCTTGTAAAATAGTGACATTTGTTTGAGTAAAGTTACGACTTTTGTCATAATTTTGCAGGGTAAAATTCCGATTATTATTATAATATTAAAATCGGCAACATTTTCAGCTGTTATTGTAAAATTGCGACTGTTATTGACAACAATTTTAACTTGTATCATAATATTGCACAAATGTTCAGTTTTGACTTGCGTTGAGTAAAATGACGACTTTTATTATAACACTGCCAAAATTCTAGGTTTTTCTTGTAAAATTGTGACCTTTTTCTTGTGAAATTCCAACTTATTTTTAGCATGTATATTTTATTAATGTTGTAAATACACATCTTTATATATCTAGAAACCCTAACCCTAACCCTAACCCTAACCCTCTAACCCTAATCCTAACCTTAACCCTAACACTAACCCTAACCCTAACCCTTAACCCTAACCCTAACCCTAACCCTAACCCTAACCCTAACCCTAACCCTAACCCTAACCCTAATCTTAACCCTAACCCTAACCCTAATCTTAACCCTAAGCCTAACCCTAACCCTAACCCTAACCTAAACCCTAACCCTAAACATAACCCTAATCCTAACCCTAAACCTAACCCTAATCTTAACCCTAACCCTAACCCTAACCCTAACCCTAACCTTAACCCTAACCCTAATTTTAACCCTAACCCTAACCCTAATCTTAAACCTAACCCTAACCCTAACCCTAACCTTAACCCTAACCCTAACC
>NC_084557.2:927500-940000 GCF_033978685.3 Nerophis lumbriciformis | reverse complement strand
TGGACATTTGGTATGTAAACTACATTGTCCAATACAGTCTATGATCGTGTCTAACAAAGATAGTATGTTCCTGCAATCAATGTTAGCATGTTAGCCCGGTCAATGACACATCAACAAACAGGCTAACTGGGGAAATATATGTTAGTTAGCCTGTATGTCCATGTGTCATCCAACTGACAGGGCAACATATATTTTGTACAAATAAAAGCTATGTGGATATGGGTAGTGTCAGTGTCCATGTAACGACTGGGTCGCATCGTGGTGCGTGGTTCTTCTCCCAGGAATGCAGACGGCTTCTGATACAGCGTGCAGGTAGGAAATTTATGATTTATGATTTATTAAGAATAAAATTATAAGGGAACAAACAAAAACGTGCTCATAGCACTAAAGACAAAAACAAAGGGGCTAGCGTGGGAGCTAGCAAGAAAAATAGCCTAGCGTGAAAACCAGCAGGTAAACAGCAGGAAACAAACGTCGTCAATTATTGCATTAAAGGACAGATTCCAGATGTCCCTTGAAACAACAAGAAAAAACTAGAACCCAAAAAACAAGAAAAAGTTCAAGAGTCAAGGGAGGGCGGAGGGAGGATTTGGTGGTGGGTCGCCAGGCCACGTGTCCCCGAATCCACCGGGGAAGAGTCCGGTTATCACAAAAACTTTGTGTTACATTGAGTTCCAGGCAAGAAGACAAAAACATGTCTTTGAACCTACCAAGAAGAAGGCTTGTAAAACTCCACTGTGTAGGGGGGGAAGCAACATGAAGGTGTTCTGGTTCTTTCATGTATTGTAGTCAACAGAAATATATTGTCTTGACCCAAGAACTACAAAAGCAAAGAGGAAGCAGAACCAGACTCCCCTCCAGGCACCGTTTTTTGAACTCTTTTACGAACCTCTTTTTTGAACCGACCTTTTCTTTCGAACTGTTTTGTAATCAGAGGCGATGGCTGTTTACGACCCCCGTCCCTTTGGAAGCAGCTGTTGCCATGTGGTCTGGGAAGGTCCAAATAAAAGAAGGAGGCGTGCAATCTTTTGGCAGAGCGTGCTGAGACACTGTGCAAGGGTACAGTGCCCAGGCGTCTCTCCTCAAATTGAGCCAAATGTAATTATGTCTCTGTTTAATTGTTTGCTTCTTGTCCTGTTTAATAGATGTCATCAGTGTTTGAACCTGACACGAGTGTTGGTTGTAGTTGGTTTTAGTCTTTGTTTTCTGATAGTACCATTTGTTGTGATATTGTACGCAGGCATGACGTACTTCTTCCTGAAAATAGCCTGTGTAAAATGTGTTGGTTAGAGATGTGTTATTGACAAAACATGTGTCTATTCAGCTATTATGGTCCCAGGACCTCAACCCCTAGTAAGAGGCAGTGGAAGTTTGAAGTTCCTTGGCGTAGCCCAGACCATCCAGCTGGATTCGGCTGTGTATCTGGCAACCTCAGTCAGGGAGAGGGGGAGGGGACTACAGAATTTTGACCGGGATTGCAGTACCATTTCTGGCCACATTCTTACATATGGCTCCTTTAACGCATGACTCCTTTGATAATTACATGTGATGTATATATCAGTTTTCTCCCCCATGTTGCTTCTCTATGTTTTTAACATATCGCCGCTGACTGCTCCATTCATTTTCTTTTAGCCAACGTTAATTGAACATATTCAATATTTAATGAAGTAACAACTGGAGGTGTGACAAGATCCCGTGTCACGAGGTCTCGCCAGGTTTCTCGGTTTGGAGACCAGCTTTCTCGCGGGCAGAATGTAAACAGACGTTTTGCTGTAGTTTTCCCTCCACATCGAGAGGAGCCAGATGAGGTGGTTCAGGCATCTGGTCAGCCCGGGGAGGACTTTAGGAAGCCACGAGGAAGACCCAGGACACGTTAGCTGGCCTGGGGACATAATTGGTGTCCTTGCATTTTAAAACACAACATTTGTCAATGTAAACAAATATCAAATAAGTACAGTTGCATAATATTACACATACAAAGTCTCCAAGGCAGAAAAGCGTATTAGAAGGTATCCAGTAACAAACGTGTCCGCATCTTTCGACGTACTGCGCCACTAGTTATCACCATAAAACAAATTATCACTCCACTTCAACAGCATAAATCTGTCATAACGTTAGTGTTTTTCATACCTGCCAATGTTCTTTGTTTGACTAATTTCACTTGATGAAATAGTTTCTGACAAAATAGTAAAAGTATGTACTAGGGTTGTACGGTATGCCGGTACTGGTATAGTATCTCAGGACTAATTCATCAAAATTGGTACTATAATCTGTTTGAAAAGTACTGCTTCCCGGTGGTTTTACGAGCAGAGGAGCATATTCGGCAGCGCACACACACAGAGTACTTACAAGCAGACACAGTGTGAAACTGTAAACATTTCTTATTATTCCACTTGTTCATTTACTGTTAATATTTGCTTATTTTCTGTTTTAACATGTTCTATCTACACTTTTGTTCAAATGTAATAATCACTTATTCTTCTCTTGTTTGGATACTTTACATTAGTTTTGGATGATACCACACATTTAGGTATCGATCCGATACCAAGTAGCTACAGAATCATAGATTGGTCATTTTCAAAGTCCTCATGTGTCCAGGGACATATATGCTGAGTTTATAAACATAATTAAAAAAAAGATATATTTTGTGACCATAACAAATCATAGAAGTATCAACTAGACTCTTGTACTTGGTATCAATACAGTGGATGTCAGGTGTAGATCCACCAATGGCGTATGTTTACATTGTGACGCCGGTGAGCTACAGTGTGTAGTGAAGCATGTTTAGCTATTCCTCGTCCTCCAGTGATAACATAACTAGGAAGAAACTTACTTTATTTGTCGCCATGGAGACCAGGATTAGTGATTTAGAAGTAGCTAAATCACTGCCGACTGTGGCTGGACTTGAGCCGCTCTCTAGCTGGCCATGTCTTAAAGCACCTCTTCCTGAGCGGTGAAGTCTTGTCTGGTTTCAGGTTTCAATTTTTAAATTTTTTAAAAAATTTTAAATTTTTAAAAAAATTTTTAAATTTTTTTAAATTTGTTTAATTTTTTTTTTAATTTTTTAAATGTTTTTAAATGTTTTTAATTTTTTTTATATTTTTTTTAAACATTTTTAAATTTTTTAAAATTGTTTTGAATTTTAAAAAAAATAATAAAAAAAACCCCCGCCTTCCGCCCGATTGTAGCTGAGATAGGCTCCAGCGCCCCCCCGCGACCCCAAAGGGAATAAGCGGTAGAAAATGGATGGATGGATGGATAATAAAAAAATGTAATTTTTTTAAATTTTTTTTTAATTTTTTTAATTTTTTTAATTTTTTTTAATTTTTTTTAAAAAATGTAAAAAAAATTAAAAGTTTTTACGTTTTTTTTAGAATTTTTAATTTTTTTTACCTTTTTTTAACTTTTTTTAACTTTTTTTTAACTTTTTTTAACTTTTTTTTAACTTTTTTAAAACTTTTTTTTAACTTTTTTTAAACTTTTTTAAAACTTTTTTTTAAACTTTTTTTAAACTTTTTTAAAACTTTTTTAAAACTTTTTTTAAACTTTTTTTAAACTTTTTTAAAACTTTTTTAAAACTTTTTTAAAACTTTTTTTAAACTTTTTTTTTTTTAAATTTACCCTAACTCTAACCCTAACCCTAACCCTAACCCTATTTTAACCCTAACCCTAACCCTAATCTTAACCCTAACCCTAACCTTAACCCTAACCCTAACCCTAACCCTAACCCTAATCCTAACCCTAACCCTAACCCAACCCTAAAAAAAAAAAGTTAATTGTTTAAAAAAAAAAAAAAAAAAGTAATTGTTTTAAATTGTTTTAAATTGTTTTAAATTGTTTTAAATTGTTTTAAATTGTTTAAAAAAATAAAAAAAATATGTAAAATAGTTAAAATAATTAATAATAAAAAAATTAAAAAATTTACTGTCTTTTATTGTCTTGTCACTTCCTGTTTTATTTTGAAATACCAACTCTCCCTTTAGTTTCAGATCACTTGCTCTTCCTCCTGTATCACTACTCTGATGTCTCTCCTGATTGGCTGATAGTGCCCACCTGTGTCAGCCTCCCTCATGTGTGTAAATGTCTCGTCCTCCTCCCCAGTTTCCTATCTTCTTGTGCGTCCCTCCAGTGTTCCTGTGCCACACTTTTATCCACAGCCACGGTTTTTTTTTGGATCCACTGGAGTATTTTTGGTTCGTAAGTTTTCTCAGGTAAGATTAGTTTCCTAGCATCGCCTCCGTTTGACTGCTTTTTGTTCTACTTAGTAGTTTTTGTTCTTAGGCCCTTTTTCCCTCCGGAGCGTTTTGAGTTATTGATATTTTTAGTAAGTTTAGTGGTCAGGTTAGGTCTGGTCCTGGTTCCTCCCGTTTTGGACCACTTCCCTGTTTAGAATAAATAAAACCTAACCAGTACTTTTTAGAGACAATATAATACCGAATATGATTCATTAGTATCGCGGTACTGTACCAATACAGTACAACCCTAGTACTCGGTATACATCCCTGATCGGGACGCCCCAAAAATAGAAGAATTTAAGTCCCATCTTAAAACTCATTTGTTTACTCTCGCCTTTAAATAGACCTCCTTTTAGACCAGTTGATCTGCCGTTTGTTTTCTGCTCATCTGTGCATCAGTTGGGACGTCTCTGCGCTGCTGACCTGTCTCCACTCAAGATGATCTCCTGCTGGCCCCACTATGGACTGGACTCTCACTACTATGTTAGATCCACTATGGACTGGACTCTCACTATTATGTTAGATCCACTATGGACTGGACTCTCACTACTATGTTAGATCCACTATGGACTGGACTCTCACTATTATGTTAGATCCACTATGGACTGGACTCTCACTACTATGTTAGATTCACTATGGACTGGACTCTCACACTATTATGTTAGATCCACTATGGACTGGACTCTCACTATTATGTTAGATCCACTATGGACTGGACTCTCACTATTATGTTAGATCCACTATGGACTGGACTCTCACTACTATGTTAGATCCACTATGGACTGGACTCTCACTATTATGTTAGATCCACTATGGACTGGACTCTCACTACTATGTTAGATCCACTATGGACTGGACTCTCACTATTATGTTAGATCCACTATGGACTGGACTCTCACTACTATGTTAGATTCACTATGGACTGGACTCTCACACTATTATGTTAGATCCACTATGGACTGGACTCTCACTATTATGTTAGATCCACTATGGACTGGACTCTCACTATTATGTTAGATCCACTATGGACTGGACTCTCACTATTATGTTAGATCCACTATGGACTGGACTCTCACTATTATGTTAGATCCACTATGGACTGGACTCTCACTATTATGTTAGATCCACTATGGACTAAACTCTCACTATTATGTAAGATCCACTATGGACTGGACTCTCACTATTATGTTAGATCCACTATGGACTGGACTCTCACTATTATGTTAGATCCACTATGGACTAAACTCTCACTATTATGTTGGATCCACTATGGACTGGACTCTCACTATTATGTTAGATCCACTATGGACTAAACTCTCACTATTATGTTAGATCCACTATGGACTAGACTCTCACTATAATGTTAGATCCACTATGGACTGGACTCTCACAATATTATGTTAGATCCACTATGGACTGGACTCTCACTATTATGTTAGATCCACTATGGACTAAACTCTCACTATTATGTTAGATCCACTATGGACTGGACTCTCACTACTATGTTAGATCCACTATGGACTGGACTCTCACTATTATGTTAGATCCACTATGGACTGGACTCTCACTATTATGTTAGATCCACTATGGACTGGACTCTCACTACTATGTTAGATCCACTATGGACTGGACTCTCACTATTATGTTAGATCCACTATGGACTGGACTCTCACTATTATGTTAGATCCACTATGGACTGGACTCTCACTATTATGTTAGATCCACTATGGACTAAACTCTCACTATTATGTAAGATCCACTATGGACTGAACTCTCACTATTATGTTAGATCCACTATGGACTAGACTCTCACTATAATGTTAGATCCACTATGGACTGGACTCTCACAATATTATGTTAGATCCACTATGGACTAAACTCTCACTATTATGTTAGATCCACTATGGACTGGACTCTCACTATTATGTTAGATCCACTATGGACTGGACTCTCACTATTATGTTAGATCCACTATGGACTAAACTCTCACTATTATGTTGGATCCACTATGGACTGGACTCTCACTATTATGTTAGATCCACTATGGACTAAACTCTCACTATTATGTTAGATCCACTATGGACTAGACTCTCACTATAATGTTAGATCCACTATGGACTGGACTCTCACAATATTATGTTAGATCCACTATGGACTGGACTCTCACTATTATGTTAGATCCACTATGGACTAAACTCTCACTATTATGTTAGATCCACTATGGACTGGACTCTCACTACTATGTTAGATCCACTATGGACTGGACTCTCACTATTATGTTAGATCCACTATGGACTGGACTCTCACTATTATGTTAGATCCACTATGGACTGGACTCTCACTATTATGTTAGATCCACTATGGACTAAACTCTCACTATTATGTAAGATCCACTATGGACTGAACTCTCACTATTATGTTAGATCCACTATGGACTGGACTCTCACATTATTATGTTAGATCCACTATGGACTAAACTCTCACTATTATGTTAGATCCACTATGGACTGGACTCTCACTATTATGTTAGATCCACTATGGACTGGACTCTCACTATTATGTTAGATCCACTATGGACTAAACTCTCACTATTATGTTAGATCCACTATGGACTGGACTCTCACTATTATGTTAGATCCACTATGGACTAAACTCTCACTATTATGTTAGATCCACTATGGACTGGACTCTCACTATTATGTTAGATCCACTATGGACTGGACTCTCACACTATTATGCTAAATCCACTATGGACTGGACTCTCACACTATTATGTTAGATCCACTCTGGACTGGACTCTCACACTATTATGTTAGATCCACTATGGACTGGACTCTCACTATTATGTTAGATCCACTATGGACTGGACTCTCACACTATTATGTTAGATCCACTATGGACTGGACTCTCACACTATTATGTTAGATCCACTCTGGACTGGACTCTCACACTATTATGTTAGATCCACTATGAACTGGACTCACACTATTATGTTAGATCCACTATGGACTGGACTCACACACTATTATGTTAGATCCACTATGAACTGGACTCACACTATTATGTTAGATCCACTATGAACTGGACTCACACTATTATGTTAGATCCACTATAGACTGGACTCACACACTATTATGTTAGATCCACTATGGACTGGACTCACACACTATTATGTTAGATCCACTCTGGACTGGACTCTCACACTATTATGTTAGATCCACTATGAACTGGACTCACACTATTATGTTAGATCCACTATGGACTGGACTCACACACTATTATGTTAGATCCACTATGAACTGGACTCACACTATTATGTTAGATCCACTATGAACTGGACTCACACTATTATGTTAGATCCACTATAGACTGGACTCACACACTATTATGTTAGATCCACTATGGACTGGACTCACACACTATTATGTTAGATCCACTATGGACTGGACTCTCACACTATTATGTTAGATCCACTATGGACTGGACTCTCACACTATTATGTTAGATCCACTATGGACTGGACTCACACACTATTATGTTAGATCCACTATGAACTGGACTCACACTATTATGTTAGATCCACTATAGACTGGACTCACACACTATTATGTTAGATCCACTATGGACTGGACTCACACACTATTATGTTAGATCCACTATGGACTGGACTCTCACTATTATGTTAGATCCACTATGGACTAAACTCTCACTATTATGTTAGATCCACTATGGACTGGACTCTCACTATTATGTTAGATCCACTATGGACTAAACTCTCACTATTATGTTAGATCCACTATGGACTGGACTCTCACTATTATGTTAGATCCACTATGGACTGGACTCTCACACTATTATGCTAAATCCACTATGGACTGGACTCTCACACTATTATGTTAGATCCACTCTGGACTGGACTCTCACACTATTATGTTAGATCCACTATGGACTGGACTCTCACTATTATGTTAGATCCACTATGGACTGGACTCTCACACTATTATGTTAGATCCACTATGGACTGGACTCTCACACTATTATGTTAGATCCACTCTGGACTGGACTCTCACACTATTATGTTAGATCCACTATGAACTGGACTCACACTATTATGTTAGATCCACTATGGACTGGACTCACACACTATTATGTTAGATCCACTATGAACTGGACTCACACTATTATGTTAGATCCACTATGAACTGGACTCACACTATTATGTTAGATCCACTATAGACTGGACTCACACACTATTATGTTAGATCCACTATGGACTGGACTCTCACTATTATGTTAGATCCACTATGGACTGGACTCACACACTATTATGTTAGATCCACTATGGACTGGACTCTCACTATTATGTTAGATCCACTATGAACTGGACTCTCACACTATTATGTTAGATCCACTCGACGTCCATTGCACTGGTTGCCCAAGGGGGGTCCCCACATCTGCGGTCCCCTCCAAGGTTTCTCATTGTCATCCCATTGGGTTGAGTTTTTCCTTGCCCTGATGTGGGATCTGAACCGAGGATGTCGTTGTTGCTTGTGCAGCCCTTTGAGACACTCGTGATTTAGGGCTATATAAGTAAACATTGATTGATTGCTTGATTGAAATATTGTTGTTTTGACTGCGCCCACCCCCTCTCAATGCAGGCCCACGCTGCATTTTGGTGGGAAGACGGACGGGATCAGCTGAGTGACCTCTGCCTTCTCTAATCACACAAGTGCACACGACAAGAGTTGGCAAAAAGCAGCTTGCTTTTTAGCCTTCAGCTGCAATCAGAAAGTGCTCCCAGCAAGACACTCAGACAGCGTGTCTCCACGCACTTGACCAACTTTACAATGCAGAAATCAGGCCTCTCCACAGAACGTGTTTGTGTGTGTGTGTGTGTGTGTGTGTGTGTGTGTGTGTGTGTGTGTGTGTGTGTGTGTGTGTGTGTGTGTGTGTGTGTGTGTGTGTGTGTGTGACTCAATCATGCATGAAGAGGATATTGTGTTCAATAGGCACTGCAGACTTGCATTCTAATGACAGCGTCGGCATAATCCTGGCAACACGTTGAAACGTGCGCACGTCGCTCCCCAAGTCCTCAGCGCAGACTTGGACGACTTCAGCCCGTCAGATTGTCTCGTCACGTGTGTGAGGGCGCTTTTGGCGTCGGATCGTCCGCTCTCAGTCTGTGCAAACAACGGCAGGTTGGCATGCACACACACTGCAAAAACTCAAGTCTAAGTAGGATGAAAGAGTCCAGTCCTTAGTGGATCTAACATAATAGTGAGAGTCCAGTCCATAGTGGATCTAACATAATAGTGTGAGAGTCCAGTCCATAGTGGATCTAACATAATAGTGTGAGAATCCATCCATAGTGGATCTAACATAATAGTGTGAGAGTCCAGTCCATAGTGGATCTAACATAATAGTGAGAGTCCAGTCCATAGTGGATCTAACATAATAGTGAGAGTCCAGTCCATAGTGGATCTAACATAATAGTGTGAGAGTCCAGTCCATAGTGGATCTAACATAATAGTGAGAGTCCAGTCCATAGTGGATCTAACATAATAGTGTGAGAGTCCAGTCCATAGTGGATCTAACATAATAGTGTGAGAGTCCAGTCCATAGTGGATCTAACATAATAGTATGAGAGTCCAGTCCATAGTGGATCTAACATAATAGTGAGAGTCCAGTCCATAGTGGATCGAACATAATAGTGTGAGAGTCCAGTCCATAGTGGATCTAACATAATAGTGAGAGTCCAGTCCATAGTGGATCTAACATAATAGTGTGAGAGTCCAGTCCATAGTGGATCTAACATAATAGTGTGAGAGTCCAGTCCATAGTGGATCTAACATAATAGTGTAAGAGTCCAGTCCATAGTGGATCTAACATAATAGTGTGAGAGTCCAGTCCATAGTGGAGCTAACATAATAGTGTGAGAGTCCAGTCCATAGTGGATCTAACATAATAGTGTGAGACTCCAGTCCATAGTGGATCTAACATAATAGTGTGAGAGTCCAGTCCATAGTGGATCTAACATTATAGTGAGAGTCTAGTCCATAGTGGATCTAACATAATAGTGAGAGTTTAGTCCATAGTGGATCTAACATAATAGTTTGAGTCCAGTCCATAGTGGATCTAACATAATAGTGAGAGTCCAGTCCATAGTGGATCTAACATAATAGTGTGAGAGTCCAGTCCATAGTGGATCTAACATAATAGTGTGAGAGTCCAGTCCTTAGTGGATCTAACATAATAGTGTGAGAGTCCAGTCCATAGTGGATCTAACATAATAGTGTGAGAGTCCAGTCCATAGTGGATCTAACATAATAGTGTGAGAGTCCAGTCCATAGTGGATCTAACATAATAGTGTGAGAGTCCACTCCATAGTGGATCTAACATGATAGTGTGAGAGTCCAGTCCACAGTGGATCTAACATAATAGTGTGAGAGTCCAGTCCATAGTGGATCTAACATAATAGTGTGAGAGTCCAGTCCATAGTGGATCTAACATAATAGTGTGAGAGTCCAGTCCATAGTGGATCTAACATAATAGTGTGAGAGTCCAGTCCTTAGTGGATCTAACATAATAGTGTGAGAGTCCAGTCCATAGTGGATCTAACATAATAGTGTGAGAGTCCAGTCCATAGTGGATCTAACATAATAGTGTGAGAGTCCAGTCCATAGTGGATCTAACATAATAGTGTGAGAGTCCACTCCATAGTGGATCTAACATGATAGTGTGAGAGTCCAGTCCACAGTGGATCTAACATAATAGTGTGAGAGTCCAGTCCATAGTGGATCTAACATAATAGTGTGAGAGTCCAGTCCATAGTGGATCTAACATAATAGTGTGAGAGTCCAGTCCATAGTGGATCTAACATAATAGTGTGAGAGTCCAGTCCATAGTGGATCTAACATAATAGTGAGAGTCCAGTCCATAGTGGATCTAACATAATAGTGTGAGAGTCCAGTCCATAGTGGATCTAACATAATAGTGTGAGAGTCCAGTCCATAGTGGATCTAACATAATAGTGTGAGAGTCCAGTCCATAGTGGATCTAACATAATAGTGAGAGTCCAGTCCATAGTGGATCTCACATAATAGTGAGAGTCCAGTCCTTAGTGGATCTAACATAATAGTGTGAGAGTCCAGTCCATTATGGATCAAACATAATAGTGAGAGTCCAGTCCATAGTGGATCTAACATAATAGTGAGAGTCCAGTCCATAGTGGATCTAACATAATAGTGTGAGAGTCCAGTCCATAGTGGATCTAACATAATAGTGTGAGAGTCCAGTCCATAGTGGATCTAACATAATAGTGTGAGAGTCCAGTCCATAGTGGATCGAACATAATAGTGAGAGTCCAGTCCTTAGTGGATCTAACATAATAGTGTGAGAGTCCAGTCCATTGTGGATCTAACATAATAGTGAGAGTCCAGTCCATAATGGATCTAACATAATAGTGAGAGTCCAGTCCATAGTGGATCTAACATAATTGTGTGAGAGTCCAGTCCATAGTGGATCTAACATAATAGTGAGAGTTCAGTCCATAGTGGATCTAACATAATAGTGTGAGAGTCCAGTCCATAGTGGATCTAACATAATAGTGAGAGTTCAGTCCATAGTGGATCTAACATAATAGTGTGAGAGTCCAGTCCATAGTGGATCTAACATAATAGTGTGAGAGTCCAGTCCATAGTGGATCGAACATAATAGTGTGAGAGTCCAGTCCATAGTGGATCTAACATAATAGTGTGAGAGTCCAGTCCATAGTGGGTCTAACATAATAGTGAGAGTCCAGTCCATAGTGGATCTAACATAATAGTGAGAGTTCAGTCCATAGTGGATCTAACATAATAGTGTGAGAGTCCAGTCCATAGTGGATCTAACATAATAGTGTGAGAGTCCAGTCCATAGTGGATCTAACATAATTGTGTGAGAGTCCAGTCCATAGTGTATCTAACATAATAGTGAGAGTTCAGTCCATAGTGGATCTAACATAATAGTGTGAGAGTCCAGTCCATAGTGGATCTAACATAATAGTGTGAGAGTTCAGTCCATAGTGGATCGAACATAATAGTGTGAGAGTCCAGTCCACAGTGGATCTAACATAATAGTGTGAGAGTCCAGTCCATAGTGGATCTAACATAATAGTGTGAAAGTCCAGTCCATAGTGGATCTAACATAATAGTGTGAGAGTCCAGTCCATAGTGGATCTAACATAATAGTGTGAGAGTCCAGTCCATAGTGGATCTAACATAAAAG
>NC_084557.2:812500-922500 GCF_033978685.3 Nerophis lumbriciformis | reverse complement strand
AGGTCAGGGGAGTTGGCGGGCCAATTTAGAACAGAAATACCATGGTCCGTAAACCAGGCACGGGTAGATTTTGCGCTGTGTGCAGGCGCCAAGTCCTGTTGGAACTTGAAATCTCCATCTCCATAGAGCAGGTCAGCAGCAGGAAGCATGAAGTGCTCTAAAACTTGCTGGTAGACGGCTGCGTTGACCCTGGATCTCAGGAAACAGAGTGGACCGACACCAGCAGATGACATGGCACCCCAAACCATCACTGATGGTGGAAACTTTACACTAGACTTCAGGCAACGTGGATCCTGTGCCTCTCCTGTCTTCCTCCAGACTCTGGGACCTCGATTTCCAAAGGAAATGCAAAATTTGCATGGTTGGGTGATGGTTTGGGGTGCCATGTCATCTGCTGGTGTCGGTCCACTCTGTTTCCTGAGATCCAGGGTCAACGCAGCCGTCTACCAGCAAGTTTTAGAGCACTTCATGCTTCCTGCTGCTGACCTGCTCTATGGAGATGGAGATTTCAAGTTCCAACAGGACTTGGCGCCTGCACACAGCGCAAAATCTACCCGTGCCTGGTTTACGGACCATGGTATTTCTGTTCTAAATTGGCCCGCCAACTCCCCTGACCTTAGCCCCATAGAAAATCTGTGGGGTATTGTGAAAAGGAAGATGCAGAATGCCAGACCCAAAAACGCAGAAGAGTTGAAGGCCACTATCAGAGCAACCTGGGCTCTCATAACACCTGAGCAGTGCCAGAAACTCATCGACTCCATGCCACGCCGCATTAACGCAGTAATTGAGGCAAAAGGAGCTCCAACCAAGTATTGAGTATTGTACATGCTCATATTTTTCATTTTCATACTTTTCAGTTGGCCAACATTTCTAAAAATCCCTTTTTTGTATTAGCCTTAAGTAATATTCTAATTTTGTGACACACGGAATTTTGGATTTTCATTTGTTGCCACTTCAAATCATCAAAATTAAATGAAATAAACATTTGAATGCATCAGTCTGTGTGCAATGAATAAATATAATGTACAAGTTACACCTTTTGAATGCAATTACTGAAATAAATCAAGTTTTTCAAAATATTCTAATTTACTGGCTTTTACCTGTATATAGGTATATATGTATATATGTATGTAAAGGTATATACAGTATAGGCGTAATATGATCAAACTTTCTTGTTCTTGTCATTTTGTACCAACTGTAATCTTTTAATGCTAGACATAGTGAGACCTGAAAATAATATGTTACAATAATCGAGACGAGACGTAACGAACGCATGAATAATGATCTCAGCGTCGCTAGTGGACAAAATGGAAACAAATTTTAGCGATATTACGGAGATGAAAGAAGGCCGTTTTAGTAACACTCTTAATGTGCCTAAATTTGACAATCACTAACCTAAAACTCTTCTTTTTTGTTTTCTTCCAGTATTTGGTGGACTAACAAATGGATGACGATGAAGAGGTGAGAGCATTCCCTCACTGCTTGTGTCGTTGATCAGAGTGGTAAACATGTGCTGTGTGTGTCGTGTGTGTGTGTGTGTGTGTGTGTGTGTGTGTGTGTGTGACTGGCTAAGTTTTCGTTTTATCCAATAAAAATGTCTTCTTGCAAGATCGATTGTTGTTGCTAGGAGACTGAAGCATCCTTTGGCAACGGGCTACAGCTCACCACGTCTGTTGTTTCTCTCCCTCTCTCTCTCTCTCTCTCTCTCTCGCTCATATTCACACACACACACACACACACACACGGTCTCTCTCACACACACACAGCAGCATCCTCTCTCTCTCTCTCTCTCAGCGCGACTCCTCTGGGGGGATCGGGAGTAGACTCTCAAACTTCCAGCAGCTTCCCATTCGTGCGCCAGCTTGGAAGCGGGGGGGAACCACGACGGCAGAGACAAAGGTAGGTAAAAAAAGCGTGTGTTCCTTTTTGGGTGTTTGCTGCTTCTAAAGAGCAAAGACGTCACTCCGTTATGGGGTGGGTGGGGGGTGAACTTTGCATCTATTGTGGATTTCCTGCGGGTGGCCGGATCAGGTGATGCGGTCCCTGCGTGATCCGGAAGGTGAAATGAGGCGGGAGAAGTTGTTGGTTTTTTTGGGGGGGGCTTCAGGCCGACGCACATGTGCACCTTGCACACATTCTGCAGATGTTCTGGGTTGCATGCATACAGGTGGATCCTCCGACAACAGGCGTAGGCGTGCACCCCGTCCTTTTTTTGGGAGGAGTCGCCGGAGCAATTCAAAGTGCATTGACAGGTAGACTCTCGACGTTTTCTGCTACCTACGCTTAACTTTCCCCCCGTGGTGTCGCACATTATTTTTTTTTAAATGAATGGCGCTGATACGGTACGAGGTTTGTCTCATTGTGTGACCTCGCTTTCTCATGTTCATGCAAATGATGATTATTTAAGTGCATGAAGGCGCACCTGCACCATTCCGATACAGGCGTGGTATCAAAACATTAGCAAAGGCTGGCAGTACGATGCAGTCAAACACAACAACATATTGCACACCATTGGTTTTTTTTGTGTGTAAAGGCTGTTTGCATTCATCTCAATACATAGTGCAGGTGTACCTAATGATGTGACCATGCAGTACGCCACACCGCGCTTCAAATATCGCGCCTTCGCCACAAGGCAGGTCACTAAAAAGCATCCTCTACCCTTTCCAGGGCGTGAAAAAATCCGTCAAAATATTTTTAGTACGACACCGTTTGATGGATTGTCGGAGCATTACGGCTACCATAGTCAGGCGTACTGTGCTTTAACATACATTACGGTATGTACTGTATATAAGGACCCCAAAATGGGACATATTTTCTGGCGTTTTGTTTGGACCTATTGTGCAAAACTGGAAAATACGGTACATTATCAATATTACATATTGAGGAGACCAAAGCCATCACAGTATTGTGGCCACTAAAAACTACCGTATTTTTCGGACTATAAGGCACAAATAATTTAATTTTCTCAAAAACAGACAGTGCCCCTTGTAACCCGGTGCGCCTGATGTACGGATTGATTCTGGTTGTGCTTACCGACCTTGAAGCAATTTAATTTGGTCACGCATAAGAGATACATGTGGACTGCAGGTTGACGCCAGTTCAATAAATGATGCTAGCAAGCACCGGTAAGACCGAAACGTTGATGTTTCATTGAGAACATTACACATGGTGCTCAAAAATCCGTCAAAATGTTTTAGTACGACACCGTTTGATGGATTGTCGGAGCATTACGGCTACCATAGTCAGACGTACTGTGCTTCGACATACGGGTATTATCATGGTATGTACTGTATATAAGGACCCCAAAATGAGACATATTTTCTGGCGTTTTGTTTGGACCTATTGTGCAAAACTAACTTTTCTTACCTTCTGGTACCTGCTGATGTGTTTTTGGGATCTGCATAAGTCCCGAAAATGTGTGCGAGTTGTAGTCAGTAAGCTCCTCTATTTTCTCTATCCTCTTGTTGTGGAGCATTCATCCTGCGCTGTTGCCATTTCTAATATAAAGTAGTGTACAGTTCTAACTTATATCTGTCAGTATGCTCGCTATGAACGGGCTAAAAACTCCCGATACAACAAAGACGACCAAGGGAAGACGATGTCGAAGTGGAGGCACGTCAATAGGACCGCCCACAAAGCAGCTTGAAGATGGTCTACTATGCAACATTTTGACCAAAGAACCACCATCACATGTTATGTAGACCACAAGGAAGTCTTTTACATTTAGAAAAAAAAATCATAATATTCTGTGACCTTGCTTTCTCATATTCATGCAAATTATGATTTTTTTTGTGGTTTAAGTGCATTAAGGCGCACCTGCACCATTCCGATACAGGCGTGGTATCAAAACATTAGCAAAGGCTGGCAGTACGATGCAGTCAAACACAACAACATATTGCACACCATTGTTTTTTTTTGTGTGTAAAGGCTGTTTGCATTCATCTCAATACATAGTGCAGGTGTACCTAATGATGTGACCATGCAGTACGCCACACCGCGCTTCAAATATCGCACCTTCGCCACAAGGCAGGTCACTAAAAAGCATCCTCTACCCTTTCCAGGGCGTAAAAAGATCCGTCAAAATATTTTTAGTACGACACCGTTTGATGGATTTTCGGGAGCATTACGGTTACCATAGTCAGGCGTACTGTGCTTCAACATACATTACGGTATGTACTGTATATAAGGACCCCAAAATGGGACATATTTTCTGGCGTTTTGTTTGGACCTGTACGGCATTAGCAGGCCGTACGATGCAGTCAAACACAACAACATATTGCACTCAGTCAAAGCAGAGCATTTGGTTGTTTTTTGTGTGTAAAGGCTGTTTGCATCCATCTCAATACATAGTGCAGGTGTACCTAATGATGTGACCATGCAGTACGCCACACCGCGCTTCAAATATCGCGCCTTCGCCACATGGAAGGTCACTAAAAAGCATCCTCTACCCTTTCCAGGGCGTAAGTTAGATAGAGATACATGTGGACTGCAGGTTGACGCCAGTTCAATAAATGATGCTAGCAAGCACCGGTAAGACCAAAACATTGATGTTTCATTGAGAACATTACACATGGTGCTCAAAAATCCGTCAAAATGTTTTAGTATGGATTGTCGGAGCATTACGGCTACCATAGTCAGGCGTACCGTGCTTCAACATACATTACGGTATGTACTGTATATAAGGACCCCAAAATGGGACATATTTTCTGGCATTTTGTTTGGACCTGTCGTACAAAACTAACTTTTCTTACCTTCTGGTACCTGCTGATGTGTTTTTGGGATCTGCATAAGTCCCGAAAATGTGCGTGAGTTGTAGTCAGTAAGCTCTTACTTTTTCTCTATCCTCTTGTTGTGGAGCATTCATCCTCCCCTGTTGCCATTTCTAATATAAAGTAGTGTACAGTTCTAACTTATATCTGTCAGTATGCTCGCTATGAACGGGCTAAAAACTCCCGATACAACAAAGACGACCAAGGGAAGACGCTGTCAAAGTGGAGGCACATCAATAGGACCGCCCACAAAGCAGCTTGAAGATGGTCTACTATGCAACATTTTGACCAAAGAACCACCATCACATGTTATGTAGACCACAAGGAAGTCTTTTACATTTAGAAAAAAAATCATAATATTCTGTGACCTTGCTTTCTCATATTCATGCAAATTATGATTTTTTTTGTGGTTTAAGTGCATTAAGGCGCACCTGCACCATTCCGATACAGGCGTGGTATCGAAACATTAGCAAAGGCTGGCAGTACGATGCAGTCAAACACAACAACATATTGCACACCATTGTTTTTTTTTGTGTGTAAAGGCTGTTTGCATTCATCTCAATACATAGTGCAGGTGTACCTAATGATGTGACCATGCAGTACGCCACACCGCGCTTCAAATATCGCGCCTTCGCCACAAGGCAGGTCACTAAAAAGCATCCTCTACCCTTTCCAGGGCGTGAAAAAATCCGTCAAAATATTTTTAGTACGACACCGTTTGATGGATTTTCGGGAGCATTACAGTTACCATAGTCAGGCGTACTGTGCTTCAACATACATGACTGCTTTTCAAGCATTTTCAAGCACCAAAAAATGGCGAAATATTCCAGCGTATACATATATTCCAGAAGATTTTTTTTTTACGCACCGAACTATAAACCACAGTTATATGCCGCTACTTTGTGAAATTAGATATTAACATTGAGATTAGATTTGATAAATGTTTATGTAAATACCCTAAATGTTTCCAAACGGTGCCTGTACATGGTAATTGGGATTTCTTATTTATTGTATATATTATATAAAAATATAATATAATAAATCAGTATATATTATATACTGTATATATAATTTGTAAATATTACATATATGTTTTATATTGGTACTACGGTACATTTTTAGTCTATTTTACATTTTCCATTCTTTGTAACTGAGCTACTGTGTGGAACAATTTCCCTTGTGGATCAATAAAGTTAGTCTAAGTCTACTTTATTTATACCTACATTATGCTGTCCATCCTTACACTTGCCATCCTTTGTAACTGAGCTACTGTGTGGATCAATTCCCCTCGTGGATCAATAAAGTTTGTCTAAGTCTAATGTCTAAGGAACACGGCAGTAAAACGGCAGATCAAACAAAACAGAAATGTCTTTCTTCATCCTTTGTATTTCTCCTTTTTTTTATATGGTTCAAAATGTTTATCAAGATTATTCTTCTTTGTACTTTGTAAACACTTTTAAGTTTGAATAGTTTTATTTTAAAGTGGATTTCTTTGTTTAATCCAGTCCACGATTTAGCCGTTAGCGAAGTCAAATCCATATATCAGCCGCATTTTTGTATAAACCGCAGGGTTCAAAGGTTGGGGGGAAAAGTAGCGGCTTATATTCTGGAAAATACGGTAAATTATCAATATTACATATTGAGGAGACCAAAGCCATCACAGTATTGTGGCCACTAAAAACTACCGTATTTTTCGGACTATAAGGCACAAATAATTTAATTTTCTCAAAAACAGACGGTGCCCCTTGTAACCCGGTGCGCCTGATGTACGGATTGATTCTGGTTGTGCTTACCGACCTTGAAGCAATTTAATTTGGTCACGCATAAGAGATACATGTGGACTGCAGGTTGACGCCAGTTCAATAAATGATGCTAGCAAGCACCGGTAAGACCGAAACGTTGATGTTTCATTGAGAACATTACACATGGTGCTCAAAAATCCGTCAAAATGTTTTTAGTACGACACCGTTTGATGGATTGTCGGAGCATTACGGCTACCATAGTCAGACGTACTGTGCTTCGACATACGGGTATTATCATGGTATGTACTGTATATAAGGACCCCAAAATGAGACATATTTTCTGGCGTTTTGTTTGGACCTATTGTGCAAAACTAACTTTTCTTACCTTCTGGTACCTGCTGATGTGTTTTTGGGATCTGCATAAGTCCCGAAAATGTGCATGAGTTGTAGTCAGTAAGCTCTTACTTTTTCTCTATCCTCTTGTTGTGGAGCATTCATCCTCCCCTGTTGCCATTTCTAATATAAAGTAGTGTACAGTTCTAACTTATATCTGTCAGTATGCTCGCTATGAACGGGCTAAAAACTCCCGATACAACAAAGACGACCAAGGGAAGACGCTGTCGAAGTGGAGGCACGTCAATAGGACCGCCCACAAAGCAGCTTGAAGATGGTCTACTATGCAACATTTTGACCAAAGAACCACCATCACATGTTATGTAGACCACAAGGAAGTCTTTTACATTTAGAAAAAAAATCATAATATTCTGTAACCTTGCTTTCTCATATTCATGCAAATTATGATTTTTTTTTGTGGTTTAAGTGCATTAAGGCGCACCTGCACCATTCCGATACAGGCGTGGTATCAAAACATTAGCAAAGGCTGGCAGTACGATGCAGTCAAACACAACAACATATTGCACACCATTGTTTTTTTTTGTGTGTAAAGGCTGTTTGCATTCATCTCAATACATAGTGCAGGTGTACCTAATGATGTGACCATGCAGTACGCCACACCGCGCTTCAAATATCGCGCCTTCGCCACGTGGCAGGTCACTAAAAAGCATCCTCTACCCTTTCCAGGGCGTGAAAAAATCTGTCAAAATATTTTTAGTACGACACCGTTTGATGGATTGTCGGAGCATTACGGCTACCATAGTCAGGCGTACTGTGCTTCAACATACATTACGGTATGTACTGTATATAAGGACCCCAAAATGGGACATATTTTCTGGCGTTTTGTTTGGACCTATTGTGCAAAACTGGAAAATACGGTACATTATCAATATTACATATTGAGGAGACCAAAGCCATCACAGTATTGTGGCCACTAAAAACTACCGTATTTTTCGGACTATAAGGCACAAATAATTTAATTTTCTCAAAAACAGACAGTGCCCCTTGTAACCCGGTGCGCCTGATGTACGGATTAATTCTGGTTGTGCTTACCGACCTTGAAGCAATTTAATTTGGTCACGCATAAGAGATACATGTGGACTGCAGGTTGATGCCAGTTCAATAAATGATGCTAGCAAGCACCGGTAAGACCGAAACGTTGATGTTTCATTGAGAACATTACACATGGTGCTCAAAAATCCGTCAAAATGTTTTAGTACGACACCGTTTGATGGATTGTTGGAGCATTACTGCTACCATAGTCAGACGTACTGTGCTTCGACATACGGGTATTATCATGGTATGTACTGTATATAAGGACCCCAAAATGAGACATATTTTCTGCCGTTTTGTTTGGACCTATTGTGCAAAACTAACTTTTCTTACCTTCTGGTACCTGCTGATGTGTTTTTGGGATCTGCATAAGTCCCGAAAATGTGTGCGAGTTGTAGTCAGTAAGCTCCTCTATTTTCTCTATCCTCTTGTTGTGGACCATTCATCCTGCACTGTTGCCATTTCTAATATAAAGTAGTGTACAGTTCTAACTTATATCTGTCAGTATGCTCGCTATGAACGGGCTAAAAACTCCCGATACAACAAAGACGACCAAGGGAAGACGCTGTCAAAGTGGAGGCACATCAATAGGACCGCCCACAAAGCAGCTTGAAGATGGTCTACTATGCTACATTTTGACCAAAGAACCACCATCACATGTTATGTAGACCACAAGGAAGTCTTTTACATTTAGAAAAAAAATCATAATATTCTGTAACCTTGCTTTCTCATATTCATGCAAATTATGATTTTTTTTGTAGTTTAAGTGCATTAAGGCGCACCTGCACCATTCCGATACAGGCGTGGTATCAAAACATTAGCAAAGGCTGGCAGTACGATGCAGTCAAACACAACAACATATTGCACACCATTGTTTTTTTGTGTGTGTAAAGGCTGTTTGCATTCATCTCAATACATAGTGCAGGTGTACCTAATGATGTGACCATGCAGTACGCCACACCGCGCTTCAAATATCGCGCCTTCGCCACAAGGCAGGTCACTAAAAAGCATCCTCTACCCTTTCCAGGGCGTGAAAAAATCCGTCAAAATATTTTTAGTACGACACCGTTTGATGGATTTTCGGGAGCATTACGGTTACCATAGTCAGGCGTACTGTGCTTCAACATACATGACTGCTTTTCAAGCATTTTCAAGCACCAAAAAATGGCGAAATATTCCAGCGTATACATATATTCCAGAAGATTTTTTTTTTACGCACCGAACTATAAACCACAGTTATATGCCGCTACTTTGTGAAATTAGATATTAACATTGAGATTAGATTTGGTAAATGTTTATGTAAATACCCTAAATGTTTCCAAACGGTGCCTGTACATGGTAATTGGGATTTCTTATTTATTGTATATATTATATAAAAATATAATATAATAAATCAGTATATATTATATACTGTATATATAATTTGTAAATATTACATATATGTTTTATATTGGTACTACGGTACATTTTTAGTCTATTTTACATTTTCCATTCTTTGTAACTGAGCTACTGTGTGGAACAATTTCCCTTGTGGATCAATAAAGTTAGTCTAAGTCTACTTTATTTATACCTGCATTATCCTGTCCATCCTTACACTTGCCATCCTTTGTAACTGAGCTACTGTGTGGATCAATTCCCCTCGTGGATCAATAAAGTTTGTCTAAGTCTAATGTCCAAGGAACACGGCAGTAAAACGGCAGATCAAACAAAACAGAAATGTCTTTCTTCATCCTTTGTATTTCTCCTTTTTTTAATATGGTTCAAAATGTTTATCAAGATTATTCTTCTTTGTACTTTGTAAACACTTTTAAGTTTGAATAGTTTTATTTTAAAGTGGATTTCTTTGTTTAATCCAGTCCACGATTTAGCCGTTAGCGAAGTCAAATCCATATATCAGCCGCATTTTTGTATAAACCGCAGGGTTCAAAGGTTGGGGGGAAAAGTAGCGGCTTATATTCTGGAAAATACGGTAAATTATCAATATTACATATTGAGGAGACCAAAGCCATCACAGTATTGTGGCCACTAAAAACTACCGTATTTTTCGGACTATAAGGCACAAATAATTTAATTTTCTCAAAAACAGACAGTGCCCCTTGTAACCCGGTGCGCCTGATGTACGGATTGATTCTGGTTGTGCTTACCGACCTTGAAGCAATTTAATTTGGTCACGCATACGAGATACATGTGGACTGCAGGTTGACGCCAGTTCAATAAATGATGCTAGCAAGCACCGGTAAGACCAAAACGTTGATGTTTCATTGAGAACATTACACATGGTGCTCAAAAATCCGTCAAAATGTTTTTAGTACGACACCGTTTGATGGATTGTCGGAGCATTACGGCTACCATAGTCAGACGTACTGTGCTTCGACATACGGGTATTATCATGGTATGTACTGTATATAAGGACCCCAAAATGGGACATATTTTCTGGCGTTTTGTTTCGACCTATCATGCAAAACTAACTTTTCTTACCTTCTGGTACCTGCTGATGTGTTTTTGGGATCTGCATAAGTCCCTAAAATGTGCGCGAGTTGTAGTCAGTAAGCTCTTACTTTTTCTCTATCCTCTTGTTATGGGACATTCATCCTGCACTGTTGCCATTTCTAATATAAAGTAGTGCACAGTTCTAACTAATATCTGTCAGTAGACTCGCTAAAAACTACCAATACAACAAAGACGACCAAGGGAAGACGCTGTCGAAGTGGAGGCACGTCAGTAGGACTACTATGCAACATTTTGACCAAATAACCACCATCACATGTTATGTAGACCACAAGGAAGTCTTTTACATTTAGAAAAAAATCATAAAATGACCACTTTAATGCGCCTTATTTTTATTTTCCCAAAAAAATAGACAGTGCCCCTTAATTAACCAAGCATGCATCACTATAGCTCTTGTCTCAAAGTAGGTGTACTGTCACCACCTGTCACATCACACCCTGACTTATTTGGACTTGTTTGCTGTTTTCCTGTGTGTAGTGTTTTAGTTCTTGTCTTGCGCTCTTATTTTGGTGGCTTTTTCTCTTTTTTTGGTATTTTCCTGTAGCAGTTTCATGTCTTCCTTTCAGCGATATTCCCTTGCACCTGCTTTGTTTGTAGCAATCGAGACTAGATCAGTTGTGTGGAAATTGTTGATTGTCATGTACGGATGTACTTTGTGGACGCCGTCTGCTCCACACGCTGTAAGTCTTTGCTGTCGTCCAGCATTCTGTTTTTCTTTACTCTGTAGCCAGTTCAGTTTTACCGTATTTTTCGGACTATAAGTGGCAGTTTTTTTGCTCCTCCAACGCGAGCATTGTTGTTTTTGCACTTTTTGGCTTCTTGTTGGGTGACTTTTTTGAGTGGGTTCGGTCTTGCACGTGGGGGGTTTGGGTGCGGGCTTTGGTTGGTAGAGCACTCCCGTCGAGGGTGCGTTCTACGGCGGGGGTGCATTAACCGGCACCAGGAGGCGGGATTACTGCGAGCCTCACACAGTGCGTCTTCGCAGCAGTTTTATGATCGCTCAGCACAAGAAATACGTTACACACATACAGTTGTTGACAAAATACACTGTACATTATATACCTCAGCTAACTAAACTATGGAAATGTATAATATAGTTCATATAGCAATACAGTCTCACTGCACAGCAGGCCAGCAGTTAGCCGTGTCCGGAATCCATGTTGAGGCACTGAGTGACGTGCCTCAACTGGCTGCTGTTCACCGCACCGTCTCTTCTCAGTATTTGAACGGCAAATGTGAAAATTCAGCGATTTTGAATAAAAATAATTTAAAACTGGTGAAGTTAAATGGAAAATAACTTTATAGTATAATCACTGGATACATATAACAATTTTTTTTTTTTTCTTTTTACATTTTTTTTCTTTCTAGTGACTGCACGCCACTGATATATACCAATATATATACCTATACTGTATATACCTTTATATACATACATACCTATATATATACCTATACTGTATATAATGCACCTTTATATACATATACTGTATATACCTATACTGTATATACCTTTATTTATATATATATATATATATATATATATATATATATATATATATATATATATATATATATATATATATATATATATATATATATATATACACCTATACTGTATATACCTTTATATACATATATCGATATATACCTATACTGTAAATACCTTTATATACATATACCTATACTGTATATACCTTTATATACATATATATACCTATACTGTATATACCTTTATATACATATATACATATATACATATACATATACATACTGCATATATACATACATACAGGTATATACAGTATGGGTATACATATATATATATATATATATATATATATATATATATATATATATATATATATATATATATATATATATATATATATATATATATATATATATATATATATATACATACATACACACTATTATGTTAGATCCACTATGGACTGGACTCTCACTATTATGTTAGATCCACTATGGACTGGACTCTCACACTATTATGTTAGATCCACTATGGACTGGACTCTCACACTATTATGTTAGATCCACTATGGACTGGACTCTCACTATTATGTTAGATCCACTATGGACTGGACTCTCACACTATTATGTTAGATCCACTATGGACTGGAGTCTCACACTATTATGTTAGATCCACTATGGACTGGACTCACACTATTATGTTAGATCCACTATGGACTGGACTCTCACTACTATGTTAGATCCACTATGGACTGGACTCTTACTATTATGTTAGATCCACTATGGACTGGACTCTCACTATTATGTTAGATCCACTATGGACTGGACTCTCACACTATTATGTTAGATCCACTATGGACTGGACTCTCACTATTATGTTAGATCCACTATGGACTGGACTCTCACACTATTATGTTAGATCCACTATGGACTGGACTCTCACACTATTATGTTAGATCCACTATGGACTGGACTCTCACACTATTATGTTAGATCCACTATGGACTGGACTCTCACACTATTATGTTAGATCCACTATGGACTGGACTCTCACACTATTATGTTAGATCCAGTATGGACTGGACTCTCACACTATTATGTGAGATCCACTATGGACTGGACTCTCACAATATTTTGTTAGATCCACTATGGACTGGACTCTCACACTATTATGTTAGATCCACTATGGACTGGACTCACACTATTATGTTAGATCCACTATGGACTGGACTCTCACACTATTATGTTAGATCCACTATGGACTGGACTCACACTATTATGTTAGATCCACTATGGACTGGACTCACACTATTATGTTAGATCCACTATGGACTGGACTCTCACACTATTATATTAGATCCACTATGGACTGGACTCTCACTATTATGTTAGATCCACTATGGACTGGACTCTCACAATATTATGTTAGATCCACTATGGACTGGACTCTCACACTATTATGTTAGATCCACTATGGACTGGACTCTCACACTATTATGTTAGATCCACTATGGACTGGACTCTCACACTATTATGTTAGATCCACTATGCACTGGACTAAGTTTCAATGCCTTTTTTGGGGGGCACTCACCTTTTTGTTTATTTTTGGTGTAAGTATTAGATACGACATTTACAAAGCAATTAGCTACCTGCTGCCACCTACTGATATGGACGAGAATAACACGGTTACTCTGCCGGGATCTAGTCGGCACCGACACTCAACAACGGCACTTTATTTGCAGAATATAATTACTGGTTTGCATAAAATATTTTTAACCCAAAAAAGGTGAAATTTCATAATCTCCCACGGCACACCAGTCCGTATCCTAGTATGCCGCGGCACAGTGGTTGAAAAACACTGACGTAGACCACAAGGACGCGTTTTACATTTAGAAAAAAAAATCATAATATGACCCCTTTTAATGCGCCTTATAATCCGGTGCGCCCTATGGTTTGAAAAATATGCATTTTTCCAATGGTATTTTGGAGGGTTAAATGTATTTATTTATATTTTTTTGTTTGTGCAATAATGGTGGGTCAAACCTTAAAGACAGACCTTGAAGCAATTTAATTTGGTCACGCATAAGAGATACACGTGGACTGCAGGTTGATGCCAGTTCAATAAATGATGCTAGCAAGCACCAGTAAGACCAAAACGTTGATGTTTCATTAAGAACATTGCACATGGTGCTCAAAAATCTGTCAAAATGTTTTATTCCGACACCGTTTGATGGATTGTCGGAGCATTACAGCTACCATAGTCAGACGTACTGTGCTTCGACATACGGGTATTATTATGGTATGTAGTGTATATAAGGACCCCAAAATTATATTCTGATGTTTTGTTTGGACCTATCATGCAAAACTAACTTTTCTTACCTTCTAGTACGTGCTAGAGATGTCCGCGGATTATCCGCGGGTCGGGCGGTTGAAATAAAAAAAAACTAGATTTTATCCGCGGGTCGGGTCGGGCGGTTGAAATTAAAAAAAATTTGATTTTAAATAGATTCAGGCGGGTGGCAGTTAAACCGATTCGGAAATATATATACATAGTTAAATGTTGTTACCCACATACGAAAAACGAGCAGGCACCTGCAGCATATGCCACAACAGAAGAAAAAAAAAAAAAGAGATGGACACTTTTACGGAGCGGAGAAGGGACGCCTCGCCGGGGTCCGGGACCGAGGCCCCTTCCCCCGAGAGGGCCCCACCGGGAGCCGTAGCTGAGGTGATCCGCGAGAAGGGCCCGACGCACGTCCAGGGTCACCACCGCGCCCACCGCACCGACACCCCGCCTCGTCCGCCTTCGCCGCGGCCGGCGTCACGCGCAGCAGGTAAGCAGCTTACCTGCCCGCCACCCCCGTGGCCGAAGGCTCGTACGTAAAAGGGGTCACTCCGCGCGCAGTGCGCTCACGAAAGGGGTGGGGCTCACCCTGGTGAGCCGAGTGGGCCACTTTTGGTAAGCAGAACTGGCGCTGCGGGATGAACCGAACGCCGGGTTAAGGCGCCCGATGCCGACGCTCATCAGACCCCAGAAAAGGTCTTGGTTGATATAGACAGCAGGACGGTGGCCATGGAAGTCGGAACCCGCTAAGGAGTGTGTAACAACCCACCTGCCGAATCAACTAGCCTTGAAAATGGATGGCGCTGGAGCGTCGGGCCCATACCCGGCCGTCGCCGGCAGCGAGAGCCGCGAGGGCTAGGCCGCGACGAGTAGGATGGCCGCCGCGGTGCTCCCAGATGATTGCGCACTGGTGTGCGTCTGGGCCGTGACAGCGTGGCACGCATTGAATGTCTCTGCCACATTGGATCAGTCCCCTTTCTTTAACAGGCAAAAGCTTTATAACCTCACTAATGTCTTGCATCGTCTATATTAGATATATAACAACGGGCGGGTGCGGGCGGGTGCGGTTTTGATTGAATGTTAGTTCGGGTGGATGGCGGATGGTTGACGACTTTTGTGATGCGGTTGCGGATGAAATAATTGCCTATCCGCGCATCTCTAGTACGTGCTGATATGTTTTTGGGATCTGCATAAGTCCCGAAAATTTGCGCGAGTTGTAGTCATTGAGAACATTACACATGGTGCTCAAAAATCCGTCAAAATGTTTTAGTACGGCAACGTTTGATGTGTGTGTGCGCTGCATAGAAGTGTTGTTAGGGTGTGTGTGTGTGTGTGTGTGTGTGTGTGTGTGTGTGTGTGTGTGTGTGTGTGTGTGTGTGTGTGTGTATTCAAAGGCTGCGTATTTATGTGAGGAGGCGAGTCTGCAACATGGCCTTGTGTTTCAGCATTTCTCTGCAAGTGAATATGCTTACACGCGCTCCTGTTTGAGCACCTCGGTGCGTGCGTGCGTGCGTGTGTCTAGCTGGCCTTGGAACTTCCGCCCAGTACCTCTCCCTGGACTGCATGCTTAGCCACGTACAAGCAGCGACACTTCTGGTATCCAGGCTTTGTTGAATCCGTGCTGCAGAAGGCATGTTGCACATGGACCGATTTATTGTGTATACAAAGTGAAAGGAAAAGCTTTCATGGCAAGGTCTGCACTGCAAACACCCCGGCGCGCAACAGTAGGAGTGCATCCTTGAAAATGTTAGAACTGTATTTTTTTCATTTTTTTGGGGGGGGGGAGCAGCTCAAGGTTTTGATAGGTGGTGTTGTTGGTTCATGTGGTGCCTTCAATGGCTTCTAAAGCACATATTTAATGGACTGGGATATTTGTAATGACCACATTAATGACACGTGACCACGATACTAAAGGAGTGCTTATACGGTCTTGCAACATTTAGTTTGGAGCACAGGTGTCAAACGCAAGGCCCGGCCTGCCACACACTGCAAAAAGTCAGTGTTCAAAAACAAGAAAAAAAAACATACAAAAATGAGGGGTATTTTATTTGAACTAAGCAAAATTATCTGCCAATAGAACAAGAAAATTTGGCTTGGCAAGAGTGGACCGACACCAGCTGGACTGCTGCTGAGTGGTCCAAAGTCATGTTTTCTGACGAAAGCAAATTTTGCATTTCCTTTGGAAATCGAGGTCCCAGAGTCTGGAGGAAGACAGGAGAGGCACAGGATCCACGTTGCCTGAAGTCTAGTGTAAAGTTTCCACCATCAGTGATGGTTTGGGGTGCCATGTCATCTGCTGGTGTCGGTCCACTCTGTTTCCTGAGATCCAGGGTCAACGCAGCCGTCTACCAGCAAGTTTTAGAGCACTTCATGCTTCCTGCTGCTGACCTGCTCTATGGAGATGGAGATTTCAAGTTCCAACAGGACTTGGCGCCTGCACACAGCGCAAAATCTACCCGTGCCTGGTTTACGGACCATGGTATTTCTGTTCTAAATTGGCCCGCCAACTCCCCTGACCTTAGCCCCATAGAAAATCTGTGGGGTATTGTGAAAAGGAAGATGCAGAATGCCAGACCCAAAAACGCAGAAGAGTTGAAGGCCACTATCAGAGCAACCTGGGCTCTCATAACACCTGAGCAGTGCCAGAAACTCATCGACTCCATGCCACGCCGCATTAACGCAGTAATTGAGGCAAAAGGAGCTCCAACCAAGTAGTGAGTATTGTACATGCTCATATTTTTCATTTTCATACTTTTCAGTTGGCCAACATTTCTAAAAATCCCTTTTTTGTATTAGCCTTAAGTAATATTCTAATTTTGTGACACACGGAATTTTGGATTTTCATTTGTTGCCACTTCAAATCATCAAAATTAAATGAAATAAACATTTGAATGCATCAGTCTGTGTGCAATGAATAAATATAATGTACAAGTTACACCTTTTGAATGCAATTACTGAAATAAATCAAGTTTTTCAAAATATTCTAATTTACTGGCTTTTACCTGTATATACATTTATTTATTTAGCTATTCTTGTTTAAATCACACTTACATGTAACTTACAAATGACAATATATTTATTTATTTAAGTGTGTATCAAAGTGGTAGCCCTTCGCATTAATCAGTACCCAAGAAGTAGTTTTTGGTTTCAAAAAGGTTGGTGACCCCTGTACTAGGGCATCAAATCAGTGTCAGTTGAGTCGGTCCATAGGTTGCCTGTAGGGATTTTTAATGTCCAGCAGATGTCAGTATTTAGTGACACAGTATCGACACAGTATCAATACAGTTTTGCAATGTGTCGAAACGCTTCATGACGCCTCATCAACCCATCACTACTCTACGGGTGTTATTTCTCGTTACACTCTTCTAATGTTGGAAAAACTCCGTAATATATATTTTTTTAAATATACTCTAACTATGAAAATATTGACAATAATCCCACTTCACGTATATTTGTTTGCCACGGTCAGGCCTGGAAACAATTAGCCCCGGATAAACGACGGACGACTGAAGATGAAATCCCATTAGATCAGCGCAGAAAGCATGAAAAGATTAATTTGTATGTTTTGTTTTTATTTCTTTTTCGACGGTTGTCGTCACACTTACTCAAAAATAAGGACGAGCCTCAAGATGTGTTAAGTTCATTAAGTGCAATATTAACTGTGCTTATCTTGATTTGACACTAACATGACAGATGACAGTCAGATGATGTGAAGTCGTATATGTGTCATGTGCCCATGAGCAATCCCTTCCTGCATTATTAGAAGCATGAGATGACATCGTACGTAATAAACCACACTTTTTCATTCAAGATTGAGCTTTTTTTGTTGTTGTTTTTACATCTCGATGTTGACCCGTAGCGTCCAGATGACCAACATTTCACTAACAAATTATCTTTATGTAAAATGAATCCGGCAGTCATTTCCAGATGGTTCCAAATGGGAAAAAAAAAATATATATATATATATATAAATAGCATCAACCATATGCCATTTGCCAAAAATACCGTAAATTATGTACTATTAGTCGCTATCCTGTGGGATATAAGATTTTTTTACGCTGAAAAAAAGAAGAACATTAGTCAGGTTGTAAATACTGTATAGAGTAGGCTAACCCATGTGGTTCCTGTGGATGTGAACACAAGTCGTAAATACTGTATTGACTAAATAACATAGTGACTAAAACAGACAAAGTAGTGTGTAAATAATGTCAATAAATAGATGAACCATCTGTGGCTGTGAAGTGAACACTAGTAAGGTTGTTAATACTGTATAGAGTAGGCTAACCCATGTGGTTCCTGTGGATGTGAACACAAGTTGTAAATACTGTAGAGACGAAATAACATAGTGACTGAAACAGACAAAGTCATGTGTAAATAATGTCAATAACTGGATGAACCATCTGTGGCTGTGAAGTGAACACCAGTAAGGTTGGAAATACTGTATAGAGTAGGCTAACCCATGTGGTTCCTGTGGATGTGAACACAAGTCGTAAATACTGTAGCGACTAAAAAACATAGTGACTGAAACAGACAAAGCAATGTGTAAATAATGTCACTAACAGGATGAACCATCTGTGGCTGTGAAGTGAACACTAGTAACGTTGTTAATACTGTATAGAGTAGGCTAACCCATGTGGTTCCTGTGGATGTGAACACAAGTTGTAAATACTGTAGAGACGAAATAACATAGTGACTGAAACAGACAAAGTAATGTGTAAATAATGTCAATAACTGGATGAACCATCTATGGCTGTGAAGTGAACACTAGTCAGGTTGTTAATACTGTATAGAGTAGGCTAACCCATGTGGTTCCTGTGGATGTGAACACAAGTTGTAAATACTGTAGTGACTAAATAACATAGTGACTGAAACAGACAAAGTAATGTGTAAATAATGTCAATAAATAGATGAACCATCTGTGGCTGTGAAGTGAACACTAGTAAGGTTGTAAATACTGTATAGAGTAGGCTAACCAATGTGGTTCCTGTGGATGTGAACACAAGTCGTAAATACTGTAGTGACTAAAAAACATAGTGACTGAAACAGACAAAGCAATGTGTAAATAATGTCACTAACAGGATGAACCATCTGTGGCTGTGAAGTGAACCCTAGTAAGGTTGTAAATACTGTATAGTGTAGGCTAACCCATGTGGTTCCTGTGGATGTGAACACAAGTTGTAAATACTGTAGTAAATAAATAACATAGTGACTGAAACAGACAAAATAATGTGTAAATAATGTCAATAACTAGATGAACCATCTGTGGCTGTGAAATGAACACTAGTAAGGTTGTAAATACTGTATAGAGTAGGCTAACCCATGTGGTTCCTGTGGATGTGAACACAAGTCGTAAATACTGTAGTGACTAAAAAACATAGTGACTGAAACAGACAAAGTAATGTGTAAATAATGTCAATAACTGGATGAACCATCTGTGGCTGTGAAGTGAACACTAGTCAGGTTGGAAATACTGTATAGAGTAGGCTAACCCATGTGGTTCCTGTGGATGTGAACACAAGTTGTAAATACTGTAGTAAATAAATAACATAGTGACTGAAACAGACAAAGCAATGTGTAAATAATGTCAATAAATAGATGAACCATCTGTGGCTGTGAAGTGAACACCAGTAAGGTTGTAAATACTGTATAGAGTAGGCTAACCCATGTGGTTCCTGTGGATGTGAACACAAGTCGTAAATACTGTAGTGACTAAATAACATAGTGACTGAAACAGACAAAGTAATGTGTAAATAATATCAATAACTCGATGAACCATATGTGGCTGTGAAGTGAACCCTAGTAAGGTTGTAAATACTGTATAGAGTAGGCTAACCTATGTGGTTCCTGTGGATGCGAACACAAGTCGTAAATACTGTAGTGACTAAATAACATAGTGACTGAAACAGACAAAGTAATGTGTAAATAATATCAATAAATAGATGAACCATCTGTGGCTGTGAAGTGAACCCTAGTAAGGTTGTAAATACTGTATAGTGCAGGCTAACCCATGTGGTTCCTGTGGATGTGAACACAAGTCGTAAATACTGTAGTGACTAAATAACATAGTGACTGAAACAGACAAAGTAATGTGTAAATAATATCAATAAATAGATGAACCATCTGTGGCTGTGAAGTGAACACTAGTAAGGTTGTAAATACTGTATAGAGTAGACTAACCCATGTGGTTCCTGTGGATGTGAACACATTACTGTAGTGACTAAATAACATAGTGACTGAAACAGACAAAGTAATGTGTAAATAATATCAATAACTAGATGAACCATCTGTGGCTGTGAAGTGAACCCTAGTAAGGTTGTAAATACTGTATAGAGTAGGCTAACCCATGTGGTTCCTGTGGATGTGAACACAAGTTGTAATTACTGTATTAAATAACATAGTGACTGTTTCAGTCACTATTATCTGTTGATAATTTTTCAATTCTTTAAACACTAAAACATCTTTAAATTGTGCTTTTTTTGATATTTTTTGCATGTTCAATCGCTGAAAAACCAGGAGCTTCGGAGGATGTCCCATCCCCACCAGGGCATTACCCTGGACCTGGTTGCAGACCAAAGACAAAGACACTGAATTGGTGTGTTATTGTCTGTGCTATGGCGCTATCTTTAGGACGAGTTCCCTTACTGCAGTTGCTGCAATGCTTTTCTGTTTAGCGCTTGGAACCAGAAGTGCGACCGCCGTTCCGTCTTTTTAGCCGTCCATAGCGTTTCTACTGGAAAGGATTCTTCATTCGTCACTCCGAGTAACGTTTGTAGGTTTTACAATATAACTAAAACTATTCAGACTTACTAAAGCATCCCACGTGTGATGTCTGTAGGAGTGTTTTCATGCATATTTGTACGTGCGATCTTAATGCAATGATACTAACGTCTTTACGACTTACTATTAAAGGGGAACATTATCACAATTTCAGAAGGGTTAAAACCATTAAAAATCAGTTCCCAGTGGCTTATTTTATTTTTCGAAGTTTTTTTTTTAATTTTACCCATCACGCAATATCCCTAAAAAAAGCTTCAAAGTGCCTGATTGTAACCATCGTTATATACACCCGTCCATTTTCCTGTGACGTCACATAGTGATGCCAACACAAACAAACATGGTGGATGGACAGCAAGGTATAGCGACATTAGCTCGGATTCAGACTCGGATTTCAGCGGCTTAAGCGAAATTGACGAAGAAACTGAAGCTATTGAGCCATATCGGTTTGAACCGTATGCAAGCGAAACCGACGAAAACGACACGACAGCCAGCGACACGGGAGAAAGCGAGGACGAATTCGGCGATCGCCTTCTAACCAACGATTGGTATGTGTTTGTTTTTAAGTGTTGTAATGTTTTCAAGCTAAATTATTGGTAAACACAGTTTATGTATAATAATTTACGTAAAACCGCGAGTAAAGAATAAAGTTTTCATCAAATAATATATTCTGTAGACATACCCTCATCCGCTCTCTTTTCCTGAAAGCTGATCTGTCCAGTTTTGGAGTTGATGTCAGCAGGCCAGGGAAGCTAGGGTCGATATTCTTCTCTTGATCTTCTTCGGTGTGAGCCAAGACATCCAGTGCCGTGCTACCGAGGTCCTTTGTCCCTGAATTGCTCACACACTCCGGCAGATTCAATGGGGGTCTGGCGGCAGATTTCTTTGACTTTATCGTTGGAAATGCATCTGCTTTGAGTGTCGCAGGATATCCACACATTCTTTGCCATCTCTGTCGTAGCATAGCTTTCGTCGGTAAAGTGTGCGGAACAAACGACTGACCATTTTCGTCGGCTTTCCCCACACCCTCGTATTTTGAACAACATTCGTCCAATTTCTTGCCACTTTGGCATCTTTGGGCCACTGGTGCAACTTGAATCCGTCCCTGTTGGTGTTGTTACACCCTCCGACAACACACCGACGAGGCATGATGTCTCCAAGGTACGGAAAACAGTCGAAAAAAACGGAAAATAACAGAGCTGATTTGACTCGGTGTTTGAGAAAATTGCGGATTGCTTCCCGTTGTGACGTCATCGCTCCGAGAGCGAATATTAGAAAGGCGTTTAATTCGCCAAAATTCACCCATTTAGAGTTTGGAAATCGGTTAAAAAAAATATATGGTCTTTTTTCTGCAACATCAAGGTATATATTGACGCTTACATAGGTCTGGTGATATTTTAAAGCCCTCCACAGCACAGAGTCAGCGCTTCTAAAAGTTTTTAACGATATCCTCCTGTCCACTGATTCTGGTAAATATGTTGTCCTGGTGCTTTTAGATCTGTCTGCTGCGTTCCACGCCACCTTAATCACTGGTCTTGAGAACTGTGTGGGCATTAAGGGCGCCGCCCTCAACTGGTTCCGGTCGTACCTAACCGACAGGAGTTTTTGTGTAAAAGTAGACAGTTTTATGTCGTCCACAGCTCCTTTACCACATGGGGTCCCCCAGGGCTCAATCCTTGCCCCAATTTTATTTGCGCTTTACCTTCTCCCCCTTGGTTCTATTTTTAGGAAGTACAGTATTGCATTTCATTTTTATGCCGATGATTGCCAGATTTATTTTCCCATGGCACAAAATAACACGGTTCAACGTCTTATTGACTGCCTGCACGACATCAAAGTCTGGCTTTCAGCTAACTTCCTGAGCCTAAATGAAGATAAAACAGAAGTTATGTTGTTCGGTCCAAGTCGCTCTCCCTCCCCCAACGTTGACCTCGGCACTCTGACCCCGTATCTCAGCGACTGTGTCACAAACCTGGGGGTAAAGTTTGACTCAGATTTTAAATTCGAAAAACAAATCAGCAGCGTCGTTCAAAAAAGCTTTTATCAATTACGCCAAATAGCGAAAGTGAAACCGCTTCTATCAAGACATGATCTTGAGAAATTAATCCAGGCTTTTATCTCGACTCGTCTTGATTATTGTAATGCCCTGTATGTTGGCATTAGCCAGGCCTGCAGCTCGTGCAGAACTCTGCTGCTCGTCTGCTAACACAGACCCACAGGCGTGAGCACATCACCCCTATTTTAGCGTCCCTTCACTGGCTCCCTGTGCGTTACCGAATACATTTTAAACTCCTTTTATTTGTTTTTAAATGTCTAAACAACCTCGCGCCAACCTATCTCTCCGACCTCCTTCAGCCTTACTGCCCCACCCGATCCTTAAGATCAGCCGATCAGCTGCTGTTGACGGTCCCTGACACAAGGCTGAAGCTTAGAGGTGACAGAGCTTTCGCCGTTGCTGCTCCCAAGCTCTGGAACGACCTACCCCTGAGTGTTAGACAAGCCTCCTCTCTTCCTGTTTTTAAATCTCTCTTAAAAACATACTTTTATTCCATGGCTTTTAACACTGAGTGATATCCATCCTGCAATGGCGCCCCATAATACACCTGCTGTGATCCTGTTTTTATGTTTTTATGTTTTTATTAATTCTATTTTAATTATTTATTTTTTATCGTGTTCTGTTTGTGTTGTGTTGTGTTTGCTCGGTACTCGTTTTATCTTTTAACCTGCTCATTGTACAGCACTTTGGCTACCCCTGTGGTAAATTTTAAATGTGCTCTATAAATAAAGTTGATTTGATTTGATTTGATAATGTTCCCCTTTAACTTACACTGGCATTTGTTTTTGTATTTTTTCACTCTCACAAATTCCTCAGTAAATTCACCAATTCTTAATGGACGTATTGAGTCTGTTTAGCTAATTGGAGAGCTAGCTATCGTCCATGACAACGACTTCTGTTTTGTTCGATTCGCCGTTTTGCTGCCGTGTAACAGACAGTTTGGAAACAATTAAGGTATGTAAAGCAACATTTACAAAATCATTATGTGTAAATAGCTCATTTCACAATTGCGGTAAATGTATGGAAAAATCATCTAAAATGGTCATCTAAAATTCAGGGGTGTGCTCTATAGAATAGAATAGAAAGTACTTTATTGATCCTTGGGGGAAATCCAGCACCACAGTTCGCTCACAATAGACAATAAACACTTAGATATTTTTTACATGTGAATAATATAAATATATCATACAAATATTCTACATTTAAGTGCAGTCAAGAAGGAACATATGCATTATACAGTCTATAGTTCGCGAAATACTGTACATCTACGGTATATTTGTCACAATTAAAATTAAACTTAGTCCAAAAAAATGCAGTTTGGCCTAAATGAAACGATCACAGCTGTCTCGTGTAAACCCCATTTTAAAAACGGATGCTATGGTTGCTATATTGTTGTCGAACCGATCAATGAAATCCAACGCTGCTTTGGTAACATAACGTTATCCAAGAAGAGGACTTAAAAGCAAGCGCCCTCCATTGGTTGCCACCTGCCTTTTAAATTGTGTGTTGACATGACTTTGCAGTGGCTGCTGAGATGTTGTCACCGCACCAGAACGCCACAAACCGTCACCAATAAAATGATAAATAAATAAATAAATAATAATATAAATAAGTAAATCAATAAATAAATAATATATTATAATATAATATAATATAATATAATAAATAAATAATAAATAAATAAATAATAAATAACAAATAAATAATAAATAGATAATGAATAATGAATAATGAATAATAAATCATATATAATAAATAAATAAATAAATAAATAAATAAATAAATAAATTAATTAATTAATTAATTAATTAATAAATAGCTACAGTAAAACGTTGCAGCGTTTCAATCGCCAGGTAAATAGTCCCCCAGTGGCTCTTGGCATGATATCAACGACAAGCTGTTTATAATAGAGTCATAGATGTAATAATTCATTATTTAAAGTAGCAGTATTGTCCCGATACCAATATTTTGGTAGTGGTACCGGTACCAAAATGTATTTCGATACTTTTCTAAATAAAAGGGATCACAAAAAAATTGGCATTATTGGCTTTATTTGAACAAAAACATCTTAGTGTACATGAAACATATGTTTATTATTGCAATTTAGTCCTTAAATAAAATAGTGAACGTACTAGACCAGTGGTCCCCAACCTTTTTGTAGCTGCGGACCGCTCAACGCTTGAAAATTTGTCCCGCGGACCGGAGGGGGATTTTTTTTTTTTTTTTTTTTTTTTTTTTTTTAATAAAGAAATACAATCATGTTTGCTTACGGACTATATCCCTGCAGACTGTATTGATATACATTGAAATTTAGTGTATATATTGTGTTTTTATGTTGATTTCATTTAAAAAAAAAAAAAATATATATATATATATATATTTTTTTTATTTTTTTTATTTTATTTTTTTTCTTGTGCGGCCCGGTACCAATCGGTCCGCGGCCCGGTACGGTGGTTGGGGACCACTGTACTAGACAACTTGTCTTTTAGTAGTAAGTAAACAAACAAAGACTCCTAATTAGTCGTATGCAGTAACATATTGTGTCATTTATACACCTATTATTATGTACACATTATGAGGGACAAACTGTAAAAATGGATTATTAATCTACTTGTTCATTTACTGTTAATATCTGCTTATTTTATCTTTTAACATGTTCTATCTACACTTCTGTTAAAATGTAATGATCACTTATTCTTCTCCTCTTTGATACTTTACATTAGTTTTGGATGATACCACACATTTAGGTATGGATGTGATACCAAGTAGTTACAGGATCATACATTGGTCATATTCAAAGTCCTCATGTGTCCAGGGACGTATTTACTGACTTTATAAACATAATATGAATGTTTTTTAAAGAAAAAAAATGTCACGATAAAAGATATTGATGGAATCATAGTAATATCGACTTAATACGCTCTTGTACTTGGTATCATTACAGTGGATGTCAGGTGTAGATCCACCCATGGCGTTTGTTTACATTCTGACACCAGTGAGCTATTGTATCCTCCTACAGTGTGTAGTGAAGCATGTTTAGCTATTCCTCGTCCTGCAGTGATAATGATACTTGTACGAAACTTACGTTTCTGTTTTATAACTTCACCTTTATCTTTAGTTTTAAGGCCAAAATGCGTCCATTCTCCCTTTTCTGTCTACACACTGTGTCTGCTTGTAAGTACTCCGTGGGTGTGCGCTGCCGAACATGCTCCTCTGCTCGTAAAACCAGCAATGTCATGACGTGACGACGCGCCGTCATGCCCGTGAAACAAATAAAAATAAAATGGGGAACCGGTACTTTTCAAACAGAGTATAGTACCGCTTTTGATTCATTAATACCGCGATACTATACTAGCACCGGTATACCGTACAACCCTAATATACATTCATATATATATATATATATATATATACAGAGACAGAGCGACTCCAAAACCAACAAAGAACAACAAGAACAACATTAAATTGAGCTACAGCTGCATGAACAATATACGACAAATCATCTCAAACCACAACAAAACAATTGCAAATGAGCCGTCGGCCCTCAGACAGAGCGACTCCAAAACCAACAAAGAAGCACCATGACAGCAACCACCCACCCACCACCACGAAAAGAATACCTACCGGAATCAATAAAAGGCTATCGATGCTGTCATCTAGCAAAGCTGAATTTGACCAAGCAACCCCCCCGTACCAAAAAGCCCTTGATGAAAGCGGATACAATTTCACCCTCACCTATGAACCCACGCCAGGAAACCAGCCAAAAAAGAACAGAAAACGGAACGACATCATCTGGTACAACCCCCCATACAGCAAAAACGTCTCAACGAACATTGGACACAAATTCCTCAATCTGATTGACAAACACTTTCCCAAAGACAACATCCTAAGAAAAGTATTCAACAAGAACAACATTAAATTGAGCTACAGCTGCATGAACAATTTACGACAAATCATCTCAAACCACAACAAAACAATTGCAAATGAGCCGTCGGCCCTCAGACAGAGCGACTCCAAAACCAACAAAGGATGTAATTGTCGAAAGAAACCTGATTGCCCTCTCAACGGGGGGTGCTTACAAACATCAGTTGTCTACCAATCTAAGGTAACACGCAAGGACATTAACACATCCGACACATATGTAGGATTAACCGAGGGTGAATTCAAAACCAGATGGAACAATCACAAGGCTTCTTTCAGGAACCAAAACCTGCGAAATACCACAGAACTCAGCAAACACATTTGGGACCTCAAAGACAATAATGTTGAATATTCAATAACATGGCAAATTCTTGCATCCAGCACACCTTACAATAGTGGTAATAAAAGATGCAACCTATGCTTGAAAGAGAAACTGTTTATTATTTACCGTCCAGACCTGTCATCCCTCAACAAGCGCAGCGAAATTGTAACAACATGCCGCCATAGACGGAAACACCTCCTAGGTAACACATGAACCAATCACCACGCCCCTAGGCCAGCCTGTACCCACCCACTCTGTGCCCTATATAAACCATGGTATGCGAATGCTCCCATTAAAATCTCCTGATGATTGAGGGTACCCCCCCTCATGAAACAGGCCTGTAGAGATGAAATAGTCTTGTGATTTTTTTCCCACACATACACATACATATATATATATATATATATATATATATATATATATATATATATATATATATATATATATATATATATATATATATATATATATATATATATATATATATATATATATATATATATATACTGTAGCGCTAATCAATAGGCGGCTGCACTGTAATTCCAACATTAAAAATGAATTATCAGTTTCACTTCAATTCCTTCCAGGCGTCCCCTTCAAGTGCTCGGCTTTTCAGGTTTTTGTGCTGTGATACTTTTGGTGTTGAAACACATGTTTCTTGGCTCTAATGAAGGGAGAGAAAGAGAGCAAAGTGCCTGAAGATCACTGTTGCTTCCGTCTCATCCTCACACACACACACACACACACACACACACACACACACACACACGCTTGTATTTCCTACCTTCTTGAGACCTCCGAAAAATGCCTCCCTCCCTTAGGACCAGCCTTTCTAGATACATAAAGATTTGTATTTACAACATTAATAATATATACATACTATGCAAATATAAAAAGGCTTGTTGTGAACATTTTCACAAGAAAAAGGTTGCAATTTCACAAGAAAAACTTAGAATTTTGGCAGTCTTATAATAAAAGTCGTCAATTTACTCAACACAAGTCAAAGTTTTACAAGAAAAACGGAACATTTGTGCAATATTATGATAAAAGTTGGAGTTTTACTCAATAACAGTCGCAATTTTACAATAAAAGCTTAACGTTTTAGGCAAATTTATGAAAAGTCGTAATTTTACTCGACAAAAGTCACAATTTTATAAGAAAACTTTAAAATGTTGGCAATTTTGTAATAATAATCGGAATTCTACTTGGCAAAATGATGACAAAAGTCATCCTTTTACTCAAAAAAATGTCACTATTTTACAAGAACAACAAAAAAATTGGTAATATTGTGACAAAAGTCAGGATTTTATGACAATTGTCACTGTTTTGCATTAAAAAGTAATAATTTTACATTAAAAAGTAATAATTTTATATGACACATGTCACTGTTGGGCATTAAAAAGTAATAATTGTACATTAAAAAGTAATAATTTTATATGACACATGTCACTGTTCGGCATTAAAAAGTAATAATTGTACATTAAAAAGTAATAATTTTATATGACACATGTCACTGTTGGGCATTAAAAAGTAATAATTTTACATTAAAAAGTAATAATTTTATATGACACATGTCACTGTTGGGCATTAAAAAGTAATAATTGTACATTAAAAAGTAATAATTTTATATGACACATGTCACTGTTCGGCATTAAAAAGTAATAATTTTACATTAAAAAGTAATAATTTTACATTAAAAAGTAATCATTTTACTTTAAAAAGTAATAATTTTACATTAAAAAGTAATAATTTTATATGACACATGTCACTGTTGGGCATTAAAAAGTAATAATTGTACATTAAAAAGTAATAATTTTATATGACACATGTCACTGTTCGGCATTAAAAAGTAATAATTGTACATTAAAAAGTAATAATTTTACATTAAAAAGTAATAATTTTACTTTAAAAAGTAATAATTTTACAAGAACGTATTGCAATATTACAGACACAGAAAGAATATGAGAAATTGTTCCCAATTTTATAAGAAAGTAGTCGACACATTGTGATAAAAAGACTGCTTTTAGTCATTTTTATTTAGTTAATGTATTTATTTATTTTGAATTTTTTGTTGGTAATTGGTTTTCAATCTTCATTGTTTACTTGAAATGTGAGTGTGAATGTTGTCTGTCTATCTGTGTTGGCCCTGTGATGAGGTGGCGACTTGTCCAGGGTGTACCCCGCCTTCCGCCCGATTGTAGCTGAGATAGGCTCCAGCGCCCCCCGCGACCCCGAAGGGACTAAGCGGTAGAAAATGGATGGATGGATGGATTGTTTACTTGAAGTTATTACAGTATGTCTCTATATACATTTTTATTTTATTTGTTTTTAATACATTTTGGCCCAAGGGGGCGCATTTCAATTTCTTACTCACACTTGTTATTTCATATGTTGACCAGAGGGGGAGCACTTTTAAAAGCGACACACAGTCAATTTGAAAAATCCCTTCTTTTTTGGGACCACCCTCATTTTGATAGATGTCACCACAAATGAGACATTGTCTATTAGATGCAATGTTATTGATTTATGTCATCACTTGTTCACACCTCCACATATGGAAGATACTTTTCCTTCTTCATGTCTCAAGAAGGCTGGAAATACAAAAACACACACACACACACAGAGAGATTCTTGTATTTCTTACCTTCTTGAGACCTACGGAAAATAATGCCTACCTCTTAAGGACCACCCTTTCTAGATATATAAAGATGTGTATTTACAACATTAATAATATATACATACTATGCTAATATAAAAAAGCTTGTTGTGAAAAATGAGTTGGAATTTCACAAGAAAAAGGTCACAATTTCACAAGAAAAACTTAGAATTTTGGCAGTGTTATAATAAAAGTGGTCATTTTACTCAACGCAAGTCAAAATTTTACAAGAAAAACAGAACATTTGTGCAATATTATGACAAAAGTTGGAATTTTACTAATTAACAGTCACAATTTTACAAGGAAAGCTTAACATTTTGGCAATGTTATGAAAATAGTCGTAATTTTACTCGACAAAAGTCACAATTTTATAAGAAAACTTTAACATTTTACCAATATTATCATAACAATCGGAATTATATTTGGCAAAATTATGACAAAAGTCATCATTTTACTCAAAAAATGTCACTATTTTACAAGAACAACAAAACAATTGGCAATATTGTGATAAAAGTCAGAATTTTATATGACAAATTTCAACGTTTTGCTTTAAAAATATTTTTACATTAAAAAGTACAAATTTTACGAGAAAATATTGCAATATTACAGAAACAGAAAGAATATGATAAATTGTTCCCAATTTTATAAGAAATAAGTCGACACATTGTGAGAAAAAGACTGTTTTTAGTTATTTTTTTATTTTAATTTTTTAAATTTTTTGTTGGTATTTGGTATTCAATCTTCATTATTTACCTGAAGTTATTACAGTATGTCTCTATATGCATATTTATTTTATTTTTGGCCAAACGGTGCACATTTCAATATCTTACACACACTTGTTATTTCATATGTTGACCAGAGGGGAAGGACTTTTAAAAGCGACACACAGTCCATTTGAAAAATCCCTCCTTTTTTAGGACCACCCTCACTTTGATAGATGTCACCAGCAGGGGTGCAAATGAGACATTGTCTATTAGATGCAATGTTATTGATTTATGTCATCACTTGTTCACACCTCCTCATATGGAAGATACTTTTCCTTCTTCATGTCTCAAGAAAGCTGGAAATACAAGAACACACACACACATTCTTGTATTTCTTATCTTCTTGAGACCTATGGAAAAAAAGGCCTACCTCTTTAGGACCAGCCTTTCTAGATATATAAATATTTGTATTTACAACGTTAATAATATATACATACTATGCAAATATAAAAAAGCTTGTTGTGAAAAATTAGTTGGAATTTCACAAGAAAAAGGTCACAATTTCACAAGAAAAACTTAGAATTATGGCAGTATTATAATAAGAGTCAAAATGTTACAAGAAAAACTGAACATTTGTGCAATATTATGACAAAAGTTGGAATTTTACTCAATGACAGTCGCAATTTTACGAGAAAAGCTTAAAATGTTAGCAATTTTATGAAAACAGTCGTAATTTTACTCGACAAAAGTCACAATTTTAAAAGAAAACTTTAAAATGTTGGCAATTTTGTAATAATAATCGGAATTCTACTTGGCAAAATTATGACAAAAGTCCTAATTTTATTTAAAAAAGTGTCACTATTTTACAAGAACAACAAAAAAATTGGCAATTTTGTGATAAAAGTCAGGATTTTATGACAATTGTCACTGTTTTGCATTAAAAAGTAATAATTTTACATTAAAAAGTAATAATTTTATATGACACATGTCACTGTTCGGCATTAAAAAGTAATAATTTTACATTAAAAAGTAATAATTTTACATTAAAAAGTAATAATTTTACTTTAAAAAGTAATAATTTTACAAGAACGTATTGCAATATTACAGACACAGAAAGAATATGAGAAATTGTTCCCAATTTTATAAGAAAGTAGTCGACACATTGTGAGAAAAAGACTGCTTTTAGTTATTTTTAATTTAGTTAATGTATTTATTTATTTTGAATTTTTTGTTGGTAATTGGTTTTCAATCTTCATTGTTTACTTGAAATGTGAGTGTGAATGTTGTCTGTCTATCTGTGTTGGCCCTGTGATGAGGTGGCGACTTGTCCAGGGTGTACCCCGCCTTCCGCCCGATTGTAGCTGAGATAGGCTCCAGCGCCCCCCGCGACCCCGAAGGGACTAAGCGGTAGAAAATGGATGGATGGATGGATTGTTTACTTGAAGTTATTACAGTATGTCTCTATATACATATTTATTTTATTTGTTTTTAATACATTTTGGCCCAAGGGGGCGCATTTCAATTTCTTACTCACACTTGTTATTTCATATGTTGACCAGAGGGGGGAGCACTTTTAAAAGCGACACACAGTCAATTTGAAAAATCCCTTCTTCTTTGGGACCACCCTCATTTTGATAGATGTCACCATAAATGAGACATTGTCTATTAGATGCAATGTTATTGATTTATGTCATCACTTGTTCACACCTCCACATATGGAAGATACTTTTCCTTCTTCATGTCTCAAGAAGGCTGGAAATACAAGAACACACACACACACACACAGAGAAATTCTTGTATTTCTTACCTTCTTGAGACCTACGGAAAATAATGCCTACCTCTTAAGGACCACCCTTTCTAAATATATAAAGATGTGTGTTTACAACATTAATAATATATACATACTATGCAAATATAAACAAGCTTGTTGTGGAAAATGAGTTGGAATTTCACAAGAAAAAGGTCACAATTTCACAAGAAAAACTTAGAATTTTGGCAGTGTTATAATAAAAGTGGTCATTTTACTCAACGCAAGTCAAAATTTTACAAGAAAAACAGAACATTTGTGCAATATTATGACAAAAGTTGGAATTTGACTAAATAACAGTCACAATTTTACAAGGAAAGCTTAACATTTTGGCAATGTTATGAAAATAGTCGTAATTTTACTCGACAAAAGTCACAATTTTATACGAAAACTTTAACATTTTACCAATATTATCATAACAATCGGAATTATATTTGGCAAAATTATGACAAAAGTCATCATTTTACTCCAAAAATGTCACTATTTTACAAGAACAACAAAACAATTGGCAATATTGTGATAAAAGTCAGAATTTTATATGACAAATTTCAACGTTTTGCTTTAAAAATATTTTTACATTAAAAAGTACAAATTTTACGAGAAAATATTGCAATATTACAGAAACAGAAAGAATATGATAAATTGTTCCCAATTTTATAAGAAATAAGTCGACACATTGTGAGAAAAAGACTGTTTTTAGTTATTTTTTTATTTTAATTTTTTTAATTTTTTGTTGGTATTTGGTATTCAATCTTCATTATTTACTTGAAGTTATTACAGTATGTCTCTATATGCATATTTATTTTATTTTTGGCCGAATGGTTCACATTTCAATATCTTACACACACTTGTTATTTCATATGTTGACCAGAGGGGGAGCACTTTTAAAAGCGACACACAGTCCATTTGAAAAATCCCTCCTTTTTTGGGACCACCCTCATTTTGATAGATGTCACCACAAAATGAGACATTGTCTATTAGATGCAATGTTATTGATTTATGTCATCACTTGTTCACACCTCCACATATGGAAGATACTTTTCCTTCTTCATGTCTCAAGAAGGGTAGAAATACAAGAACACACACACACATTCTTGTATTTCTTACCTTCTTAAGACCTATGGTAAAAAAGGCCTACCTTTTTAGGACCAGCCTTTCTAGATATATAAAGATGTGTATTTACAACATTAATAATATATACATACTATGCAAATATAAAAAAGCTTGTTGTGAAAAATTAGTTGGAATTTCCCAAGAAAAGGGTCACAATTTCACAAGAAAAACTTAGAATTTTGGCAGTATTATAATAAGAGTCAAAATGTTACAAGAAAAACTGAACATTTGTGCAATATTATGACAAAAGTTGGAATTTTACTCAATGACAGTCGCAATTTTACGAGAAAAGCTTAAAATGTTAGCAATTTTATGAAAACAGTCGTAATTTTACTCGACAAAAGTCACAATTTTAGAAGAAAGCTTAAAAATGTTGGCAATATTATAATAATAATTGGAATTATACTTGGCAAAATGATGACAAAAGTCATAATTTTGCTCAAAAAATGTCACTATTTTACTAGAACTACAAAATAATTGGCAATGTTGTGATACAAGTCAGAATTTTATACGACAAATGTCACCGTTTTGCATTCAAAAGTAATAATTTTACGGGAAAATATTGCAATATTACAGAAACAGAAAGAATATGAGAAACTATTCCCAATTTTATAAGAAAAAAGTCGACATATTGTGAGAAAAAGACTGCTTTTTGTTTTGTTTTTTTTGTTTGTTTTTTTTGTTGGTAATTGGTTTTTAATCTTCATTATTTACTTGAAGTTATTACAGTATGTCTCTATATACATATCTATTTTATTTGTTTTAAATACATTTTGGTCAAAGGGGGTGCATTTCAATTTCTTACACACACTTGTTATTTCATATGTTGACCAGAGGGGGAGCACTTTTAAAAGCGACACAGAGTCAATTTGAAAAATCCCTCCTTTTTGGGACCACCCTCATTTTGATAGATGTCACCATAAATGAGACATTGTCTATTAGATGCAATGTTATTGATTTATGTCATCACTTGTTCACACCTCCTCATATGGAAGATACTCTTCCTTCTTCATGTCTCAAGAAGGGTAGAAATACAAGAACACACACACACATTCTTGTATTTCTTGCCTTCTTGAGACCTATGGTAAAAAAGGCCTACCTTTTTAGGACCAGCCTTTCTAGATATATAAAGAAGTGTATTTACAACATTAATAATATATACATACTATGCAAATATAAAAAAGCTTGTTGTGAAAAATGAGTTGGAATTTCACAAGAAAAAGGTCACAATTTCACAAGAAAAACTTAGAATTATGGCAGTATTATAATAAGAGTCAAAATGTTACAAGAAAAACTGAACATTTGTGCAATATTATGACAAAAGTTGGAATTTTACTCAAAAACAGTCGCAATTTTACGAGAAAAGCTTAAAATGTTAGCAATTTTATGAAAACAGTCGTAATTTTACTCGACAAAAGTCACAATTTTAGAAGAAAGCTTAAAAATGTTGGCAATATTATAATAATACAAACTGTAATCGGAATTATACTTGGCAAAATGATGACAAAAGTCATAATTTTGCTAAATAAATGTCACTATTTTACTAGAACTACAAAATAATTGGCAATGTTGTGATACAAGTCAGAATTTTATACAACAAATGTCACCCTTTTGCATTCAAAAGTAATAATTTTACGGGAAAATATTGCAATATTACAGAAACAGAAAGAATATGAGAAATTATTCCCAATTTTATAAGAAAAAAGTCGACATATTGTGAGAAAAAGACTGCTTTTTTTTTTTTTTTTTTCGTTTGTTTTTTTTGTTGGTAATTGGTTTTTAATCGTCATTATTTACTTGAAGTTATTACAGTATGTCTCTATATACATATTTATTTTATTTGTTTTAAATACATTTTGGCCCAAGGGGCCGCATTTCAATTTCTTACTCACACTTGTTATTTCATATGTTGACCAGAGGGGGAGCACTTTTAAAAGCGACACACAGTCAATTTGAAAAATCCCTCCTTTTTTGGGACCACTCTCATTTTGATAGATGTCACCACAAAATGAGACATTGTCTATTAGATGCAATGTTATTGGGACCATGACTTATGTCATCACTTGTTCACACCTCCACATATGAAAGATACTTTTCCTTCTTCATGTCTCAAGAAGGGTAGAAATACAAGAACACACACACACACACATGCATTCTTGTATTTCTTACCTACGGAAAAAAATCCAAAAGGTTGTTGTGAAAAATTAGTTGGAATTTCACAAGAAAAAGGTCACAATTTCACAAGAAAAACTTAGAATTTTGGCAGTATTACAATAAAAGTTGTCATTTTACTCAACGCAAGTCAAAATGTGCAATATTATGATAAAAGTTGGAATTTTACTCAATAACGGTCGCAATTTTACAAGAAAAGCTTAAAATGTTGCAATTTTATGAAAAGAGTCGTAATTTTATTCAACAAAAGTCACAATTTTATAAGAAAACTTTAAAATGTTGGCAATATTACAATAATAATCAGAATTATACTTGGCAAAATTATGACAAAAGTCATTTTACTCAAAAAATTTCACTATTTTACAAGAACAATACAATAATTGGCAATATTGTGATAAAAGTCAAAAATTGATATAACAATTTCAACGTTTTGCATTAAAAATATTTTTACATTAAAAAGTACAAATTTTACAAGAAAATATTGCAATATTACAGAAACAGAAAGAATATGATAAATTGTTCCCAATTGTATAAGAAATAAGTCGACACATTGTGAGAAAAAGACTGTTTTTAGTTATTTTTTTATTTTAATTTTTTTAATTTTTTGTTGGTATTTGGTATTCAATCTTCATTATTTACCTGAAGTTATTACAGTATGTCTCTGTATGCATATTTATTTTATTTTTGGCCAAATGGTTCACATTTCAATATCTTACACACACTTGTTATTTCATATGTTGACCAGAGGGGGAGCACTTTTAAAAGCGACACACAGTCCATTTGAAAAATCCCTCCTTTTTTGGGACCACCCTCATTTTGATAGATGTCACCACAAAATGAGACATTGTCTATTAGATGCAATGTTATTGATTTATGTCATCACTTGTTCACACCTCCACATATGGAAGATACTTTTCCTTCTTCATGTCTCAAGAAGGGTAGAAATACAAGAACACACACACACATTCTTGTATTTCTTACCTTCTTGAGACCTACGGAAAATAATGCCTACCTCTTAAGGACCAGCCTTTCTAAATATATAAAGATGTGTATTTACAACATTAATAATATATACATACTATGCAAATATAAACAAGCTTGTTGTGGAAAATGAGTTGGAATTTCACAAGAAAAAGGTCACAATTTCACAAGAAAAACTTAGAATTTTGGCAGTGTTATAATAAAAGTGGTCATTTTACTCAACGCAAGTCAAAATTTTACAAGAAAAACAGAACATTTGTGCAATATTATGACAAAAGTTGGAATTTTACTAAATAACAGTCACAATTTTACAAGGAAAGCTTAACATTTTGGCAATGTTATGAAAATAGTCGTAATTTTACTCGACAAAAGTCACAATTTTATAAGAAAACTTTAACATTTTACCAATATTATCATAACAATCGGAATTATATTTGGCAAAATTATGACAAAAGTCATCATTTTACTCAAAAAATGTCACTATTTTACAAGAACAACAAAACAATTGGCAATATTGTGATAAAAGTCAGAATTGTATATGACAAATTTCAACGTTTTGCTTTAAAAATATTTTTACATTAAAAAGTACAAATTTTACGAGAAAATATTGCAATATTACAGAAACAGAAAGAATATGATAAATTGTTCCCAATTTTATAAGAAATAAGTCGACACATTGTGAGAAAAAGACTGTTTTTAGTTATTTTTTTATTTTAATTTTTTTAATTTTTTGTTGATATTTGGTATTCAATCTTCATTATTTACCTGAAGTTATTACAGTTTGTCTCTATATACATATTTATTTTATTTTTGGCCAAACGGTGCACATTTCAATATCTTACACACACTTGTTATTTCATATGTTGACCAGAGGGGAAGGACTTTTAAAAGCGACACACAGTCCATTTGAAAAATCCCTCCTTTTTTAGGACCACCCTCATTTTGATAGATGTCACCACAAAATGAGACATTGTCTATTAGATGCAATGTTATTGATTTATGTCATCACTTGTTCACACCTCCACGTATGGAAGATACTTTTCCTTCTTCATGTCTCAAGAAGGGTAGAAATACAAGACCACACACACACATTCTTGTATTTCTTTCCTTCTTGAGACCTACGTTAAAAAAGGCCTACCTCTTTAGGACCAGCCTTTCTAGATATATAAAGAAGTGTATTTACAACATTAATAATATATACATACTATGCTAATATAAAAAAGCTTGTTGTGAAAAAGTAGTTGGAATTTCCCAAGAAAAGGGTCACAATTTCACAAGAAAAACTTCGAATTTTGGCCGTATTATAATAAGAGTCAAAATGTTTCAAGAAAAACTGAACATTTGTGCAATATTATGACAAAAGTTGGAATTTTACTCAATGACAGTCGCAATTTTACGAGAAAAGCTTAAAATGTCAGCAATTTTATGAAAACAGTCGTAATTTTACTCGACAAAAGTCACAATTTTAAAAGAAAGCTTAAAAATGTTGGCAATATTATAATAATACAAACTGTAATCGGAAATATACTTGGCAAAATGATGACAAAAGTCATAATTTTGCTCAAAAAATGTCACTATTTTACTAGAACTACAAAATAATTGGCAATGTTGTGATACAAGTCAGAATTTTATACGACAAATGTCACCCTTTTGCATTCAAAAGTAATAATTTTACGGGAAAATATTGCAATATTACAGAAACAGAAAGAATATGAGAAATTATTCCCAATTCTATAAGAAAAAAGTCGACATATTGTGAGAAAAAGACTGCTTTTTTTTTGTTTGTTTGTTTGTTTTTTTTGTTGGTAATTGGTTTTTAATCTTCATTATTTACTTGAAGTTATTACAGTATGTCTCTATATACATATTTATTTTATTTGTTTTAAATACATTTTGGCCAAAGGGGGCGCATTTCAATTTCTTACACACACTTGTTATTTCATATGTTGACCAGAGGGGGAGCACTTTTAAAAGCGACACAGAGTCAATTTGAAAAATCCCTCCTTTTTGGGACCACCCTCATTTTGATAGATGTCACCATAAATGAGACATTGTCTATTAGATGCAATGTTATTGGGACCATGACTTATGTCATCACTTGTTCACACCTCCTCATATGGAAGATACTCTTCCTTCTTCATGTCTCAAGAAGGCTGGAAATACAAGAACACACACACACACACACACACACACACACACACACACACACACACACACACACACAGAGATTCCTGTATTTCTTACCTTCTTGAGACCTACGGAAAATAATGCCTACCTCTTTAGGACCAGCCTTTCTAAATATATAAAGATGTGTATTTACAACATTAATAATATATACATACTATGCAAATATAAACAAGCTTGTTGTGGAAAATGAGTTGGAATTTCACAAGAAAAAGGTCACAATTTCACAAGAAAAACTTACAATTTTGGCAGTGTTATAATAAAAGTCGTCATTTTACTCAACGCAAGTCAAAATTTGAAAAGAAAAACTGAACATTTGTGCAATATTATGACAAAAGTTGGAATTTTACTAAATAACAGTCACAATGTTACAAGAAAAGCTTAACATTTTGTCAATTTTATGAAAAGAGTCGTAATTTTACTCGACAAAAGTCACAATTTTATTAGAAAAGTTTAACATTTTACCAATATTATCATAACAATCGGAATTATATTTGGCAAAATTATGACAAAAGTCATCATTTTACTCAAAAAAGTCACTATTTTACAAGAACAACCATATTAGCAATATTGTGATAAAAGTCAGAATTTTATATGACAAATTTCAACGTTTTGCATTAAAAATATTTTTACATTGAACAGTACAAATTTTACGAGAAAATATTGCAATGTTACAGAAACAGAAAGAATATGACAAATTGTTCCCAATTTTATAAGAAATAAGTCGACACATTGTGAGAAAAAGACTGTTTTTAGTTATTTTTTTATTTTTTTGTTGATATTTGGTATTCAATCTTCATTATTTACTTGAAGTTATTACAGTATGTCTCTGTATGCATATTTATTTTATTTTTGGCCAAATGGTTCACATTTCAATATCTTACACACACTTGTTATTTCATATGTTGACTAGAGGGGGAGCACTTTTAAAAGCGACACACAGTCAATTTGAAAAATCTTTTCTTTTTTGGGACCACCCTCATTTTGATAGATGTCACCACAAAATGAGACATTGTCTATTAGATGCAATGTTATTGATTTATGTCATCACTTGTTCACACCTCCACATATGGAAGATACTTTTCCTTCTTCATGTCTCAAGAAGGGTAGAAATACAAGAACACACACACACATTCTTGTATTTCTTACCTTCTTGAGACCTATGGTAAAAAAGGCCTACCTTTTTAGGACCAGCCTTTCTAGATATATAAAGATGTGTATTTACAACATTAATAATATATACATACTATGCAAATATAAAAAAGCTTGTTGTGAAAAATGAGTTGGAATTTCACAAGAAAAAGGTCACAATTTCACAAGAAAAACTTAGAATTTTGGCAGTATTATAATAAGAGTCAAAATGTTACAAGAAAAACTGAACATTTGTGCAATATTATGACAAAAGTTGGAATTTTACTCAAAAACAGTCGCAATTTTACGAGAAAAGCTTAAAATGTTAGCAATTTTATGAAAACAGTCGTAATTTTACTCGACAAAAGTCACAATTTTAGAAGAAAGCTTAAAAATGTTGGCAAAATTATAATAATAATTGGAATTATACCTGGCAAAATTATGACAAAAGTCATAATTTTACTCAAAAAAGTCACTATTTTATAAGAACAACAAAATATCTGGCAATGTTGTGATACAAGTCAGAATTTTATAGGACAAATGTCACCCTTTTGCATTCAAAAGTAATAATTTTACGGGAAAATATTGCAATATTACAGAAACAGAAAGAATATGAGAAATTGTTCCCAATTTTATAAGAAAAAAGTCGACTTATTGTGAGAGAAAGATTGCTTTTAGTTATTTTGTTATTTATTTTTTTTGAATTTTTTGTTGGTAATTGGTTTTTAATCGTCATTATTTACTTGAAGTTATTACAGTATGTCTCTATATACATATTTATTTTATTTGTTTTAAATACATTTTGGCCAAAGGGGGCGCATTTCAATTTCTTACACACACTTGTTATTTCATATGTTGACCAGAGGGGGAGCACTTTTAAAAGCGACACACAGTAAATGTGAAAAATCCCTCCTTTTTGGGACCCCCCTCATTTTGATAGATGTCACCACAAATGAGACATTGTCTATTAGATGCAATGTTATTGATTTATGTCATCACTTGTTCACACCACCTCATATGAAAGACACTTTTCCTTCTTCATGTCTCAAGAAGGGTAGAAATACAAGAAAACACACACACACACATGCATTCTTGTATTTCTTACATACGGAAAAAAATCCAAAAGGTTGTTGTGAAAAATTAGTTGGAATTTCACAAGAAAAAGGTCACAATTTCACAAGAAAAACTTAGAATTTTGGCAGTATTACAATAAAAGTTGTCATTTTACTCAACGCAAGTCAAAATGTGCAATATTATGATAAAAGTTGGAATTTTACTCAATAACGGTCGCAATTTTACAAGAAAAGCTTAAAATGTTGCAATTTTATGAAAAGAGTCGTAATTTTATTCAACAAAAGTCACAATTTTATAAGAAAACTTTAAAATGTTGGCAATATTACAATAATAATCAGAATTATACTTGGCAAAATTATGACAAAAGTCATTTTACTCAAAAAATGTCACTATTTTACAAGAACAACAAAATAATTGGCAATGGTGTGATACAAGTCAGAATTTTATATGACAAATGTCACCGTTTTGCATTCATAAGTAATAATTTTACGGGAAAATATTGCAATATTACAGAAACAGAAAGAATATGAGAAATTGTTCCCAATTTTATAAGAAAAAAGTCGACTTATTGTGAGAGAAAGATTGCTTTTTGTTATTTTGTTATTTTTTGTTGGTAATTGGTTTTTAATCTTCATTATTTACTTGAAGTTATTACAGTATGTCTCTATATGCATATTTATTTTATTTGTTTTAAATACATTTTGGCCCAAGGGGGTGCATTTCAATTTCTTACTCACACTTGTTATTTCATATGTTGACCACTTTTAAAAGCGACACACAGTAAATGTGAAAAATCCCTCCTTTTTGGGACCACCCTCATTTTGATAGATGTCACCACAAAATGAGACATTGTCTATTAGATGCAATGTTATTGATTTATGTCATCACTTGTTCACACCTCCACATATGGAAGATACTTTTCCTTCTTCATGTCTCACACACATGGAGGTTTAGTACTGCACCGCCACACCCCCTCCTCTACATTCACAGCCATTCATAGGCAGACATTCACTCAGTGGATGAGGCGAGGAGGAAAGGCCAGTGGGATGTTCGCCCGCAATGTCTCTGAGAGAGATCAGCCTCTTGAATAAATGATGAACTGAAGGAGAGAATCATGGTCCGTGTACGCGTGTGTGTGTGTGTGTGTGTGTGTGTGTGTGTGTGTGTGTGTGTGTGTGTGTGTGTGTGTGTGTGTACGTGTGTGTGTGTGTGTGTGTGTGTGTGTGTGTGTGTGTGCGGGGGTGTCGTCATCTGTCAGGTAAATAAGTCTTGAGACGTCGGTGGTTTGTCAAGCAGGCGACGCGACAGCTGAGCCAGACCGTCGTCTGAGAGCTCAGATTGTTGTCAGGCCGCCATGATACTAATTGGACCAAAGGGTGCAGAACTGGGTCAGGATTTGGGATGAGCAGAACTGGAATCAACACGGACCGTTTCTTGCGTGAGGAATTGGGGTTTTGTGCAAATGACTTAGACCTTGTCGAGAAGTTGACGTTTCAGTTCTAGAAAGTTGCCTCGTTTTACAAGCTATTTACTTATTTTTAGTCATTAACTCGTCTTCATTGTGTGAATGCTCCTAAACATTCACACACTTGGTTTTCTACACCAAAATGCATCTATTTATTCTTCAATTTCAATCAATCAATCAATGTTTTTTTTATATAGCCCTAAATCACAAGTGTCTCAAAGGGCTGCACAAGCCACAACCACATCCTCGGTACAGAGCCCACATAAGGGCAAGGAAAAACTCACCCCAGTCAACTTCTTCTTCTTCTTCTTCTCCAGATGTTGGCGCGCTCTACCTTCCACATTTTTCATGCGATTCAAAGCGTTCCAACTTCAAACTGTTCAGCTTATTCGGGAATCGCAGGCTTTCCCTTGAAAAATTCCGAAAATTCCCAGATTTCCCAAAATTCCAGGGTTTTCCCGGACATTTTTCCCATTCAAAATGAATTGGCCATTTTTCAAACTTTCACCATTTCCACATTTTTCAACCGATGCAAACCATTCCACCTTCAACACATTCCACCATCCTGGAAATTTAAACTATCATTTTTTCAAGTTCAAAGAAATTCCAGGATTTTCCAGAATTCCTGCTTTTCCAAAGCTCTATTTCCACCCTTTTTTCTGGCTAACTACTACTTCCACATTTTTCAACGCATTTCAACCGTTCTACCGTCAAAACATTCCTCTTAATCGGGACAAAAAATAAAGTTGTTTTTTTAACTGGAAAAATTCCAATTTTTTTCCAAAATTACAGGAATTCCGTAATAACATTTCTCAATTCAACATGTTACTACTTTAACTTCATGCGATTCAAACCGTTTCCAACTTCAAACTGTTCAGCTTATTCGGGAATTGCAGGCTTTCCCTTGAAAAATTCCAAAAATGCCCAGATTTCCCAAAATTCCAGGGTTTTCCGGGACATTTTTCCCATTCAAAATGAATTGGCCATTTTTCAAACTTTCACCATTTCCACATTTTTCAACCGATACAAACCATTCCACCTTCAACACATTCCACCATCCTGGAAATTTAAACTATCATTTTTTCAAGTTCAAAGAAATTCCAGGATTTTCCAGAATTCCTGCTTTTCCAAAGCTCTATTTCCACCCTTTTTTCTGGCTAACTACTACTTCCACATTTTTCAACGCATTTCAACCGTTCTGCCGTCAAAACATTCCTCTTAATCGGGACAAAAAATAAAGTTGTTTTTTTAACTGGAAAAATTCCCATTTTTTTCCGAAATTCCAGGAATTCCGTAATAACATTTCTCAATTCAACATGTTACTACTTTAACTTCATGCGATTCAAACCGTTTCCAACTTCAAACTGTTCAGCCTATTCGGGAATCGCAGGTTTTCCCTTGAAAAATTCCGAAAATTCCCAGATTTCCCAGAAATCCAGGTTTTCCAGGACATTTTTCCCATTCAAAATTAATTGGCCATTTTTCAAACTTTCACCATTTCCACATTTTTCAACCGATACAAACCATTCCACCTTCAACACATTCCACCATCCTGGAAATTTAAACTATAATTTTTTCAAGTTCAAAGAAATTCCAGGATTTTCCAGAATTCCTGCTTTTCCAAAGCTCTATTTCCACCCTTTTTTCTGGCTAACTACTACTTCCACATTTTTCAACGCATTTCAACCGTTCTACCGTCAAAACATTCCTCTTAATCGGGACAAAAAATAAAGTTGTTTTTTTAACTGGAAAAATTCCAATTTTTTTCCCGAAATTCCAGGAATTCCGTAATAACATTTCTCAATTCAACATGTTACTACTTTAACTTCATGCGATTCAAACCGTTTCCAACTTCAAACTGTTCAGCCTATTCGGGAATTGCAGGCTTTCCCTTGAAAAATTCCAAAAATTCCCAGATTTCCCAAAATTCCAGGGTTTTCCGGGACATTTTTCCCATTCAAAATGAATTGGCCATTTTTCAAACTTTCACCATTTCCACATTTTTCAACCGATACAAACCATTACACCTTCAACACATTCCACCATCCTGGAAATTTAAACTATCATTTTTTCAAGTTCAAAGAAATTCCAGGATTTTCCAGAATTCCTGCTTTTCCAAAGCTCTATTTCCACCCTTTTTTCTGGCTAACTACTACTTCCACATTTTTCAACGCATTTCAACCGTTCTACCGTCAAAACAATCCTCTTAATCGGGACAAAAAACAAAGTTGTTTTTTTAACTGGAAAAATTCCCATTTTTTTCCGAAATTCCAGGAATTCCGTAATAACATTTCTCAATTCAACATGTTACTACTTTAACTTCATGCGATTCAAACCGTTTCCAACTTCAAACTGTTCAGCCTATTCGGGAATCGCAGGTTTTCCCTTGAAAAATTCCGAAAATTCCCAGATTTCCCAGAAATCCAGGTTTTCCGGGACATTTTTCCCATTCAAAATTAATTGGCCATTTTTCAAACTTTCACCATTTCCACATTTTTCAACCGATACAAACCATTCCACCTTCAACACATTCTACCATCCTGGAAATTTAAACTATCATTTTTTCAAGTTCAAAGAAATTCCAGGATTTTCCAGAATTCCTGCTTTTCCAAAGCTCTATTTCCACCCTTTTTTCTGGCTAACTACTACTTCCACATTTTTCAACGCATTTCAACCGTTCTACCGTCAAAACATTCCTCTTAATCGGGACAAAAAATAAAGTTGTTTTTTTAACTGGAAAAATTCCCATTTTTTTCCGAAATTCCAGGAATTCCGTAATAACATTTCTCAATTCAACATGTTACTACTTTAACTTCATGCGATTCAAACCGTTTCCAACTTCAAACTGTTCAGCCTATTCGGGAATCGCAGGTTTTCCCTTGAAAAATTCAGAAAATTCCCAGATTTCCCAGAAATCCAGGTTTTCCGGGACATTTTTCCCATTCAAAATTAATAGGCCATTTTTCAAACTTTCACCATTTCCACATTTTTCAACCGATACAAACCATTCCACCTTCAACATATTCTACCATCCTGGAAATTTAAACTATCATTTTTTCAAGTTCAAAGAAATTCCAGGATTTTCCAGAATTCCTGCTTTTCCAAAGACCTATTTCCACCCTTTTTTCTGGCGACTACTCCTTCCACATTTTTCAACGCATTTCAACCGTTCTACCGTCAAAAAAATCCTCTTAATCAGAAAAAAAAACTAAGTTGTTTTTTTAACTGGAAAAATTCCCAATATTTCCGAAATTCCAGGAATTTTGTAATAACATTTCTCAATTCAACATGTTATTACTTCAACATTTCTCGACTGATTTGAAACATTTCAACACCAACTATTTCAACTAATTCAGACCATTCAAGTTTGTTACCATGTTCAATAAAATTCCCGCTTTTCACGAAATTCCCAAATGTTGGGTGAAATTCCCATTGAAATGAATGAGACATTTTTCAAAGTTCCACAACTCCCACATTTTTCATGCGATTTCAAGCGTTTCAACTTCAAACTGTTCAGCATATTCGGAAATCGCGGGATTTCCCTTGACAAATTCCAAAAATTCCCAGATTTCCTAGAATTCCAGGTTTTCCGGGACATTTTTCCCATTCAAAATGACATGGCCATTTTTCAAACTATCACCTTTCCCACATTTTTCAACCTATTGAAACCATTCCACCTTCAACATATTCCATCATCCTGGAAATTTAAACTATCATTTTTTCAAGTTCAAAGAAATTCCAGGATTTTCCAGAATTCCTGCTTTTCCAAAGCTCTATTTCCACCCTTTTTTCTGGCTAACTACTACTTCCACATTTTTCAACGCATTTCAACCGTTCTACCGTCAAAACATTCCTCTTAATCGGGACAAAAAATAAAGTTGTTTTTTTAAATGGAAAAATTCCCATTTTTTTTCCGAAATTCCAGGAATTCCGTAATAACATTTCTCAATTCAACATGTTACTACTTTAACTTCATGCGATTCAAACCGTTTCCAACTTCAAACTGTTCAGCCTATTTGGGAATCGCAGGTTTTCCCTTGAAAAATTCCGAAAATTCCCATATTTCCCAGGAATCCAGGTTTTCCGGGACATTTTTCCCATTCAAAATGAATTGGCCATCTTTCAAACTTTCACCATTTCCACATTTTTCAACCGATACAAACCATTCCACCTTCAACACATTCCACCATCCTGGAAATTTAAACTATCATTTTTTCAAGTTCAAAGAAATTCCAGGATTTTCCAGAATTCCTGCTTTTCCAAAGCTCTATTTCCACCCTTTTTTCTGGCTAACTACTACTTCCACATTTTTCAACGCATTTCAACCGTTCTACCGTCAAAACATTCCTCTTAATCGGGACAAAAAATAAAATTGTTTTTTGAACTGGAAAAATTCCCATTTTTTTCCGAAATTCCAGGAATTCCGTAATAACATTTCTCAATTCAACATGTTACTACTTTAACTTCATGCGATTCAAACCGTTTCCAACTTCAAACTGTTCAGCCTATTCGGGAATCGCAGGTTTTCCCTTGAAAAATTCCGAAAATTCCCAGATTTCCCAGAAATCCAGGTTTTCCGGGACATTTTTCCCATTCAAAATTAATAGGTCATTTTTCAAACTTTCACCATTTCCACATTTTTCAACCGATACAAACCATTCCACCTTCAACATATTCTACCATCCTGGAAATTTAAACTATCATTTTTTCAAGTTCAAAGAAATTCCAGGATTTTCCAGAATTCCTGCTTTTCCAAAGACCTATTTCCACCCTTTTTTCTGGCGACTACTCCTTCCACATTTTTCAACGCATTTCAACCGTTCTACCGTCAAAACAATCCTCTTAATCAGAAAAAAAACTAAGTTGTTTTTTTAACTGGAAAAATTCCCAATATTTCCGAAATTCCAGGAATTTTGTATTAACATTTCTCAATTCAACATGTTATTACTTCAACATTTCTCGACTGATTTGAAACATTTCAACACCAACTATTTCAACTAATTCAGACCATTCAAGTTTGTTACCATGTTCAATAAAATTCCCGCTTTTCACGAAATTCCCAAATGTTGGGTGAAATTCCCATTGAAATGAATGAGACATTCTTCAAAGTTACACAACTCCCACATTTTTCATGCGATTTAAAACGTTTCAACTTCAAACTGTTCAGCATTTTCGGAAATCGCGGGATTTCCCTTGACAAATTCCAAAAATTCCCAGATTTCCTAGAATTCCAGGTTTTCCGGGACATTTTTCCCATTCAAAATGACATGGCCATTTTTCAAACTATCACCTTTCCCACATTTTTCAACCTATTGAAACCATTCCACCTTCAACATATTCCACCATCCTGGAAATTTAAACTATCATTTTTTCAAGTTCAAAGAAATTCCAGGATTTTCCAGAATTCCTGCTTTTCCAAAGCTCTATTTCCACCCTTTTTTCTGGCTAACTACTACTTCCACATTTTTCAACGCATTTCAACCGTTCTACCGTCAAAACATTCCTCTTAATCGGGACAAAAAATAAAGTTGTTTTTTTAACTGGAAAAATTCCCATTTTTTTTCCGAAATTCCAGGAATTCCGTAATAACATTTCTCAATTCAACATGTTACTACTTTAACTTCATGCGATTCAAACCGTTTCCAACTTCAAACTGTTCAGCCTATTCGGGAATCGCAGGTTTTCCCTTGAAAAATTCCGAAAATTCCCAGATTTCCCAGAAATCCAGGTTTTCCGGGACATTTTTCCTATTCAAAATGAATTGGCCATTTTTCAAACTTTCACCATTTCCACATTTTTCAACCGATACAAACCATTCCACCTTCAACACATTCCACCATCCTGGAAATTTAAACGATCATTTTTTCAAGTTCAAAGAAATTCCAGGATGTTCCAGAATTCCTGCTTTTCCAAAGCTCTATTTCCACCCTTTTTTCTGGCTAACTACTACTTCCACATTTTTCAACGCATTTCAACCGTTCTACCGTCAAAACATTCCTCTTAATCGGGACAAAAAATAAAGTTGTTTTTTGAACTGGAAAAATTCCCATTTTTTTCCGAAATTCCAGGAATTCCGTAATAACATTTCTCAATTCAACATGTTACTACTTTAACTTCATGCGATTCAAACCGTTTCCAACTTCAAACTGTTCAGCCTATTCGGGAATCGCAGGTTTTCCCTTGAAAAATTCCAAAAATTCCCAGATTTCCCAGAAATCCAGGTTTTCCGGGACATTTTTCCCATTCAAAATTAATTGGCCATTTTTCAAACTTTCACCATTTCCACATTTTTCAACCTATACAAACCATTCCACCTTCAACACATTCCACCATCCTGGAAATTTAAACCATCATTTTTTCAAGTTCAAAGAAATTCCAGGATTTTCCAGAATTCCTGCTTTTCCAAAGCTCTATTTCCACCCTTTTTTCTGGCTAACTACTACTTCCACATTTTTCAACGCATTTCAACCGTTCTACCGTCAAAACATTCCTCTTAATCGGGACAAAAAATAAAGTTGTTTTTTTAACTGGAAAAATTCCCATTTCTTTCCGAAATTCCAGGAATTCCGTAATAACATTTCTCAATTCAACATGTTACTACTTTAACTTCATGCGATTCAAACCGTTTCCAACTTCAAACTGTTCAGCCTATTCGGGAATTGCAGGCTTTCCCTTGAAAAATTCCAAAAATTCCCAGATTTCCCAAAATTCCAGGGTTTTCCGGGACATTTTTCCCATTCAAAATGAATTGGCCATTTTTCAAACTTTCACCATTTCCACATTTTTCAACCGATACAAACCATTCCACCTTCAACACATTCCACCATCCTGGAAATTTAAACTATCATTTTTTCAAGTTCAAAGAAATTCCAGGATTTTCCAGAATTCCTGCTTTTCCAAAGCTCTATTTCCACCCTTTTTTCTGGCTAACTACTACTTCCACATTTTTCAACGCATTTCAACCGTTCTACCGTCAAAACATTCCTCTTAATCGGGACAAAAAATAAAGTAGTTTTTTTAACTGGAAAAATTCCCATTTTTTTCCGAAATTCCAGGAATTCCGTAATAACATTTCTCAATTCAACATGTTACTACTTTAACTTCATGCGATTCAAACCGTTTCCAACTTCAAACTGTTCAGCCTATTCGGGAATCGCAGGTTTTCCCTTGAAAAATTCCGAAAATTCCCAGATTTCCCAGAAATCCAGGTTTTCCGGGACATTTTTCCCATTCAAAATGAATTGGCCATTTTTCAAGCTTTCACCATTTCCACATTTTTCAACCGATACAAACCATTCCACCTTCAACACATTCCACCATCCTGGAAATTTAAACTATCATTTTTTCAAGTTCAAAGAAATTCCAGGATTTTCCAGAATTCCTGCTTTTCCAAAGCTCTATTTCCACCCTTTTTTCTGGCTAACTACTACTTCCACATTTTTCAACGCATTTCAACCGTTCTACCGTCAAAACAATCCTCTTAATCAGAAAAAAAACTAAGTTGTTTTTTTAACTGGAAAAATTCCCGATATTTCCGAAATTCCAGGAATTTTGTAATAACATTTCTCAATTCAACATGTTATTACTTCAACATTTCTCGACTGATTTGAAACATTTCAACACCAACTATTTCAACTCATTCAGACCATTCAAGTTGGTTACCATGTTCAATAAAATTCCCGCTTTTCACGAAATTCCCAAATGTTGGGTGAAATTCCCATTGAAATGAATAAGACATTCTTCAAAGTGCCACAACTCCCACATTTTTCATGCGATTCAAACCGTTTCCAGCTTTAAACTGTTCAGCCTATTTGGGAATCGCGGGATTTCCCTTGAAAAATTCAAAAAATTCCCAGATTTCCCAGAATTCCAGCTTTTCCGGGACATTTTTCCCATTCAAAATTAATTGGCCATTTTTCAAGCTTTCACCATTTCCACATTTTTCAACCGATACAAACCATTCCACCTTCAACATATTTCAACATCCTGGAAATTCAAACCATTATTTTTCCAAGTTCAAAAATGTTCCAGGATTTTCCCGAATTCCTGCTTTTCCAAAGACCTATTTCCACCCTTTTTTTTCTGGCGACTACTCCTTCCACATTTGTCAACACATTTTAACCGTTCTACCGTCAAAACATTCCTCTTAATCAGGACAAAAAAAACGACGTTATTTTTTGACCTGGAAAAATTCCCGTTTCTCCCGAAATTCCAAGAAATTCATATTCAAAATCATGTTACTACTTCAAGACTTCTCCACTGATTTGAAAAATTCCACAACCAACCATTTCAACTCATTCAGACCATTCAAGTTGGTTACCATTTTCAATAAAATTCCCGCTTTTTATGAAATTCCCAAATTTTGGGTGAAATTGCCATAAAGTGAATGGGACATTCTTCAAAGTTCCACAACTCCCACATTTTTCATGCGCTTTCAAGCGTTTCAACTTCAAACTGTTCAGCCTATCCGGAAATCGCGGGCTTTCCCTTGACAAATTCCAAAAATTCCCAGATTTCCCAGAATTCCAGGTTTTCCGGGACATTTTTCCCATTCAAAATGACATGGCCATTTTTCAAACTATCACCTTTCCCACATTTTTCAACCTATTGAAACCATTCCACCTTCAACATATTGCACCATCCTGGAAATTCAAACTATCATTTTTTCAAGTTCAAAGAAATTCCAGGATTTTCCAGAATTCCTGCTTTTCCAAAGTCCTATTTCCACCCTTTTTTCTGGCGACTACTCCTTCCACATTTTTCAACGCATTTCAACCGTTCTACCGTCAAAACATTCCTCTTAATCAGAACAAAAAACGAAGTTGTTTTTTTAACTGGAAAAATTCCCAATTTTTCCGAAATTCCAGGAATTCCGTAATAACATTTCTCAATTCAACATGTTACTACTTCAACATTTCTCGACTGATTTGAAACATTTCAACACCAACTATTTCAACTCATTCAGACCATTCAAGTTTGTTACCATTTTCAATAAAATTCCCGCTTTTCACGAAATTCCCAAATGTTGGGTGAAATTCCCATTGAAATGAATGAGACATTCTTCAAAGTGCCACAACTCCCACATTTTTCATGCGATTCGAACCGTTTCCAACTTCAAACTGTTCAGCCTATTCGGGAATCGCAGGGAATCAGACCATATGTTTGGTATTATTAGTTGGCCTTTTTACCTAGCTAAAAATGATCTATCAAGGTTTGATGTACACGCTGTAAGTATAAATGTATATATGTAACGTAGTAGCAGGCACATTTATAAAAATATTTAATATTTTAGCATTAATTTCACAATGTTCGCTTTTCACTGATTATTACTCACTGCGGACTTCATGAGAGACAACAAACATAATAAAACATCACTTACTGTACAATGTCTGCTGTCACAGGGATGCAGACGGTCAGGATGAAGAATGACTTATAATCCCTGCGAAGTAAAAAGAGGGTGGAACAAAAGCGTCTTTTCGGGTCTTTCCTCGCCATTACCGGGTATAAGTTGGATGCCAAAATTGACCGGTTTGTTGGATTATGTCCTCGTCCTCGGTGAAAATTCCATCTAACATACCGAAAATGTGGTCTGATTACAAGAAAATGTGAAAAATTATATGAATAAGAAGATGTAATGAACCTTTTTCAGCAACGCCATTCATACAGAAACCTCAGCAAGTTTAAATGGCAAATAAGTATTTTATTCCTATATATAAAATATATCCATTCAAAATACTGACATAATTTTTTTAGGCCACAGATATAGATTTAAGCACTTCATTTTAAAAGAAATGACGCAATGGCAGTCAGTGCAATTAAAAAGTGGTTGAAATCGTGGCGGTAATAGCCTCTGATTTTTAAAAAAAAATCCTGGTAAGCTATTAGTAGCACACAAAACATCAGTAAAAACTTCAAATATCACAAAACGTGACGTCACTGAAGCTCCGTCGTAAAATATTGCAAGACCAGAAAGTGAGGTAAAAGAGGGTGGAACAAAACGTCTATATATATATATATATATATATATATATATATATATATATATATATATATATATATATATATATATATATATATATATATATGTATATATGTATATATATATATACATATATATATATATATATATGTATGTGTGGGGAAAAAAATCACAAGACTATTTCATCTCTACAGGCCTGTTTCATGAGGGGGGTACCCTCAATCGTCAGGAGATTTTAATGGGAGCATTCGCATACCATGGTTTATATAGGGCACAGAGTGGGTGGGTACAGGCTGGTGTAGGGGCGTGGTGATTGGTTCATGTGTTACCTAGGAGGTGTTTCCGTCTATGGCGGCATGTTGTTACAATTTCGCTGCGCTTGTTGAGGGATGACAGGTCTGGACGGTAGATAAACAGTTTCTCTTTCAAGCATAGGTTGCATCTTTTATTACCATCGGATGTGTTAATGTCCTTGCGTATTACCTTAGATTGGTCTAAGATCTAAGGTAATACGCAAGGACATTAACACATCCGACACATATGTAGGATTAACCGAGGGTGAATTCAAAACCAGATGGAACAACCACAAGGCTTCTTTCAGGAACAAAAACCTGCGAAATACCACAGAACTCAGCAAACACATTTGGGACCTCAAAGACAATAATGTTGAATATTCAATAACATGGCAAATTCTTGCATCCAGCACACCTTACAATAGTGGTAATAAAAGATGCAACCTATGCTTGAAAGAGAAACTGTTTATTATCTACCGTCCAGACCTGTCATCCCTCAACAAGCGCAGCGAAATTGTAACAACATGCCGCCATAGACGGAAACACCTCCTAGGTAACACATGAGCCAATCACCACGCCCCTAGGCCAGCCTGTACCCACCCACTCTGTGCCCTATATAAACCATCGTATGCGAATGCTCCCATTAAAATCTCCTGACGATTGAGGGTACCCCCCTCATGAAACAGGCCTGTAGAGATGAAATAGTCTTGTGATTTTTTTTCCCACACATACATATATTGCGCTCTACTACGGTATAGAGCACTATTTTTTGGATAACCTTATTAAGACATATATATATATATATATATATATATATATATATATATATATATATATATATATATATATATATATATATATATATATATATATATATCCTGAAAATATGCAAACAAAACTGTGTTTAGATAATTGATACTTCAAACTTGCATAAATAAATCTTAATATAACATAACTTGGCTTCTGAGAGCTTCAAAATGTAATGAATAAAATGCTAAAGTTGTTGATAAACAAGCAATTATTTTAATAATTAGATATGTTCATTTTAAATCAATTATTATGATCATTTAAAATTAATTATTTCAAACATGTTTATTTAAACGTATAATTATATGGCTGGATGTAATAAGGAGTCAGAAAAAATACAAATACAATTAATGTTGATGTTTTTGGCAAAATATAGTAAAAATGTATTTAGTTGTTTTTTTTTTAATTAACAAATATATTTATTTGTAGGTAAGATAAACATAGTAATACAATTTATCTCTAGTCTGGATGATTTAGTTCTTGTCACCCTGTTGTACTCATGTCCCGAGGCCACGCCCCCTTCCAGCTCCGGCTAAAAACCGGGAGATTTTTTGGTTAAGAGGGGAGGAGTATATTGACAGCTAGAATTCACCAAGTCAAGCATTCCATACACACACACACACACATATATATATATATATATATATATATATATATATATATATATATATATATATATATATATATATATCCTGAAAATATGCAAACAAAACTGTGTTTGGATAATTGATACTTCAAACTTGCATAAATAAATATTAAGGAATATAACATAACTTGGCAATGAGTAGATGAGTGTTATGTGTGTGTATATGTGTAAATAAATGAACACTGAAATTCAAGTATTTCTCTTATTTATATATATATATATATATATATATATATATATATATATATATATATATATATATATATATATATATATATATATATATATATATATATATATATATATATATATATATATATATATATCCTGAAAATATGCAAACAAAACTGTGTTTGGATAATTGATACTTCAAACTTGCATAAATAAATATTAAGGAATATAATATAACTTGGCTTCTGAGAGCTTCAAAATGTAATGAATAAAATGCTAAAGTTGTTGATAAACAAGCAATTATTTTAATAATTAAATATGGTCATTTTAAATGAATTATTATACCATACCATACCAACTTTATTTATAAAGCCCTTTAAAAACAAGCACAGTTGAAAAACAAAGGGCTGTACACCACAAAGAAATAGAGGCAAAGGACAGACTAAAAAATAACATTTAAAACAGAAATAAAAATACACAATTAAAAAGCAAATATAAATTACCCTAAGAACAGTTTGTTAGATAAAAACAGTTTAAAAGTTAAAAACAGTTCAAAAAGTTAAAAGCTAAAAACAGTTCAAAGTCTCATGCTGGGTTAAAAGCCAGTGAATAAAAATGGGTTTTAAGAAGGGTCTTGAAAATAGCCAAAGAAGGGGTCTGTCTCACTATGATCATTTCAAATTAATTATTTCAAACATGTTTATTTAAATGTATAATTATATGGCTGGATGTAGTAAGGAGTCAGAAAAAATACAAATAAAAATACAATTAATTTTGATGTTTTTAGCAAAATATAGTAAAAATGTATTTAGTTTAGTTTTTTTTAATTAACAAATATATTTATTTGTAGGTAAGATAAACATAGTAATACAATTTATCTCTAGTCTGGATGATTTAGTTCTTGTCACCCTGTTGTACTCATGTCCCGAGGCCACGCCCCCTTCCAGCTCCGGCGAAAAACCGGGAGATTTTTCGGGAGAATATTTGTCCCGGGAGGTTTTCGGGTAGAGGCGCTGAATTTCGGGAGGGTTGGCAAGTATGGTCAGACAGGGGAAGTGATATGACAAAATAAGAGCATCGGACAGGAAAACCACATAACTGTCGCAGAGGTCACGACACTTTAGTGTTCAGGGTCAGAATCAAACATGACTATTTACGGGTGTAAATCACATGAGTAACCATGACGACACACACAATGCTGTAGTTACACACTTCTCCTGGCCAATGTCCGTCCTCCTAAATGCTCCCCGGCAACCCTGTGTCACCTCCTGGTGTCGCTGTGAACATGAATTAAACAGCAGCCAGCGCTTTGACTGATGCTGCAGCACGGCTCCCGGGGTCATTACATGACATTTAAGTTGATGGACGTCATGCACAGATGGGTAATTCCGCCTCCGACGGGCCGGCCGTCAGCCGCCGCTGATGAAACGCTCCTCTGATGAATGCGGCCTCGTTTTAGGCACGCCACCAGAAGGAAGGATTTCACGCTGAACCTTGCTTAAAGCGGAGGACTATTTTTGTGAATTATATTACTTACAAAAAGCTGTCACGTTGTGTCATTGGTAAATAAAAAAGGAATACAATGATTTTAGAAATCCTTTTCAACAATTGAATAGAATCAGAATCAGAATCAGAATCAGAATCAGCTTTATTGTCATTACGCAAGGTAACGAGATTGAGGCCATTCCATACAGTGCGATGTGTGCATGCTAGAAAAACAATGTGCAAATATATAAAAATATAAAAAATGTAGAAGTGCAATGAATATGGTGTGAAATGAATATATACATGAAAAAACAAAACAAAAACAGGGTGGTTGGTGGAATGGGTTATTGCACCGAAGAGAAGGCAGTTATGAGGGACAATGGGGCAGTCCGTTCAGGATGGTTATGGCCCTGGGGAAGAAGCTGTTCTTTAGCCTGTTTGTTTTGGTTTTAATGCACCTGTAGCGCTTCCCAGAGGGCAGCAGGTGGAACAGGTCAGAGCCAGGGTGGGTGCTGTCCTTGATGATGGCACTGGCTCTGTTGAGGCAGCGGGAGGTGTAGATGTCCGTCAGAGAGGGGAGAGGGCGGCCGATGATCTTCTGAGCCGTCTTGACCACTCTTTGCAGCCTCTCCCTGTCTGCTGCAGTGCAGCTGCCGTACCATACCGTAATACAGTAGGTCAGCAGGCTCTCGACGGACGAGCGGTAGAAGGTCAGCAGCAGGTCAGGCTTCAGGTTGTACTTCCCGAGGACTCTAAGGAAGTGTAGCCGCTGCTGAGCCTTCTTGATGATTGATGTGGTGTTGACTGTCCAGGAGAAGTCATTAGAGATGTGGACTCCAAGGTACCTGAAGGTGTGGACCCTCTCTACACGCTCGCCGTTGATGTAGAGGGGGGCAGTGTCGGTGTCGCTCCTCCTGAAGTCGACGATGATCTCTCTGGTCTTGCTGGTGTTGAGAGCGAGGTTGTTCTCCGAAGACCAGGCCGTCAGCTTCAGGACCTCCTCTCTGTAGGCAGCCTCGTCACCCCTGGAGATGAGCCCGACCACTGTGGTATCGTCGGCGAACTTGACGGTAAGGTTGTCACTGTGGGCCGGGCTGCAGTCATGGGTGTAGAGGCAGTAGAGGAGGGGGCTCAGCACACAGCCCTGTGGGGAGCCGATGCTCAGCGTGCGGGAGGATGAGAGGTGCGGGCCAAGTCTCACATTCTGGGGTCGGTCCGTTAGGAAGTCCCTTATCCAGGCGTTTGTGAGAGGGGGGAGGCCAAGAGTGTCCAGTTTATTGCAGAGTCTGTCCGGGATTATTGTATTGAAGGCAGAGCTATAGTCCACAGAGAGCATCCGGACGTAGCTCTGCTGCTGCTCCAGGTGGTTCAGAGCAGAGTGGAGAGCAACAGCGATGGCGTCCTCTGTGGACCTGTTCGCCCGGTATGCGAACTGGTGGGGGTCGAAGTCTGGAGGGATATGGTCCTTGATGTGCTGGAGAACATAGACTGTAAATACAAGATATTTCATGTTCACACTGAGAAACTTTTTTTTTTTTTTGCAAGTAATCATTAACTTAGAATTTAACGGCAGCGACACATTGCAAAAAGTTGTGACAGGGGCATTTTTACCACTGTGTTACATGGCCTTTCCTTTTAACAACACTCAGTAAACTTTTGGGAACTGAGGAGACACATTTTTGAAGCTTCTCACATTGTCTTTGCTCCACAGTAAGTCTTTGCTGTTGTCCAGCATTCTCTTTTTGTTTACTTTGTAGCCGGTTCAGTTTTAGTTTCGTTCTGCATAGCCTTCCCTAAGCTTCAACGCCTTTTCTTAGGTGCACTCACCTTTTGTTTACTTTTGGTTTAAGCATAAGACACCTTTTTACCTGCACACTGCCTCCCGCTGTTTCCGACCTCTACAAAGCAATTAGCTACCGGCTGGCACCTACTGATATGGAAGAATATTACAAACCCCGTTTCCATATGAGTTGGGAAATTGTGTTAGATGTAAATACAAACGGAATACAATGATTTGCAAATCTTTTTCAAGCCATATTCAGTTGAATGCGCTACAAAGACAACATATTTGATGTTCAAACTGATAAACTTTATTTTGCTTTGCAAATAATAATTCACTTAGAATTTCATGGCTGCAACACGTGCCAAAGTAGTTGGGAAAGGGCATGTTCACCTTTCCTTTTAACAACACTCAGTAAACTTTTGGGAACTGAGGAGACACATTTTTGAAGCATCTCAGGTGGAATTCTTTCCCATTCTTGCTTGATGTACAGCTTAACAGTCCCCCTTCTGATATTTTAGGCTTCATATTTTCAATGGGAGACAGGTCTGGACTACAGGCAGGCCAGTCTAGTACCTGCACTCTTTTACTATGAAGCCACGTTGATGTAACACGTGGCTTGGCATTGTCTTGCTGAAATAAGCAGGGGCGTCCATGATAACGTTGCTTGGATGGGCAACATATGTTGCTCCAAAACCTGTATGTTCCTTTTTGTCATGTCTGTGTAATCATGTTTTGTTTTAAGTCATGTTTTGTTTAGTTTCTGGCTTTTCACTCCCTTGTCTTGTTTGCATGATTACCCATTAGTTTCACCTGTTCCACGTTTGGACTCATTGTGCACTCTTGTTTGTCACCATAGCAACCATTAGTTTTCACCTGTCACGTCAGGCACCTGTTTCACGTTTTGAGTCACGCACCTGCTTTCACTAATCATGTCCATAGTATTTAAGTTCATTCATTTTCTGTTGTTCGTGCTGACGACATCCCCGCATTTATGCTCCTGCACGCTCTCCACACCCTGATGACCCTTACTACTCTTTTTTTCATGCCGGTTCCATGCCAAGTAAGTTTTTGTTTATTAAGCCAAAGTTAGTGTTTTGTTTAATTGTTCATAGTTTCTGCTAGTGATGGGTTGATGAGGCGTCATGAAGCGTTTCGACACATTGCCAAACTGTATTGATACTGTGTCGATACTGTGTCACTAAATACTGACATCTGCTGGACATTAAAAATCCCTACAGGCAACCTATGGACCGACTCAACTGACACTGATTTGATGCCCTAGTACAGGGGTCACCAACCTTTTTGAAACCAAAAACTACTTCTTGGGTACTGATTAATGCGAAGGGCTACCAGTTTGATACACACTTAAATAAATAAATATATTGTCATTTGTAAGTTACACGTAAGTGTGATTTAAACAAAAATAGCTAAATAAATAAATGTATATATATATTAAAAAAATGGGTATTTCTGTCTGTCATTCCGCCGTACATTTTTTTTTCCTTTTACGGAAGGTTTTTTTGTAGAGAATAAATGATGAAAAAAAACACTAAATTGAACGGTTTAAAAGAGGAGAAAACAAGAAAAAATTTTAAATAACATTTTGAAACATAGTTTTTCTTCAATTTCGACTCTTTATCATTCAAAATTCAACCGACAAAAAGAAAAGAAAAACTAGCTTATTTGAATCTTTTTGAAAAAATTTAAAAAGGAATTTATGGAACATCATTAGTCATTTTTCCTGATTAAGATAAATTTTAGAATTTTGATGACATGTTTTAAATTGGTTAAAATCCAATCTGCACTTTGTTAGAATATTTAACAAATTGGACCAAGCTATATTTCTAACAAAGACAAATCAGTATTTCTTCTAGATTTTCCAGAACAAAAATTTTAAAAGGAATTCAAAATACTTTGAAATAAGATTTAAATTTGATTCTACAGATTTTCCAGATTTGCCAGAATTTTTTTTTTTTAAATTTTAATCATAGCAAGTTTGAAGAAATATTTCACAAATATTCTTCGTCGAAAAAACAGAAGCTAAAATATGTATTATTCTTTACAATAAAAAATAAATAAATTTACTTGAACATTGATTTAAATTGTCAGGAAAGAAGAGGAAGACATTTAAAAAGTAAAAAGGTATATTTGTTTCAAAATCCTAAAATAATTTTTAAGGTTGTATTTTTTTCTCTAAAATTGTATTTCTAAAAGTAATAAGAAGCAAAGTCAAAAATAAATGAATTTATTTAAACAAGTGAAGACCCATCCATCCATCCATTTTCTACCGCTTATTCCAAGTGAAGATCAAGTCTTTCAAATATTTTCTTGGATTTTCAAATTCTATTTGAGTTTTGTGTCTTTTAGAATTAAAAATGTCGAGCAAAGCGAGACCAGCTTGCTAGTAAATAAATACAATTTAAAAAATAGTGGCAGCTCACTGGTAAGTGCTGCTCTTTGAGCTATTTTTAGAACAGGCCAGCGGGCGACTGATCTGGTCCTTACGGGCTACCTGGTGCCCGCGGGCACCGCGTTGGTGACCCCTGCCCTAGTATATACAATAATATAAACCAAGTCATTGTATTTCCATCCATCCATCCATTTTCTACCGCTTATCCCTTTTGGGGTCGCGGGGGGTGCTGGAGCCTATCCCAGCTACAATCGGGCGGAAGGCGGGGTACACCCTGGACAAGTCGCCACCTCATCACAGGGCCAACACAGATAGACAGACAACATTCACACTCACATTCACACACTAGGGCCAATTTAGTATTTAAGTTCATTGTTTTCAGTTTGTTTTCCTGGCGACATCCCGGATTCATACCCCCGTCACACTCTTACATCTGCGCACTTCATAGTCCATGCCAAGTAAGTTTTTTGTTTATTAATGCCACAGTTAGTGTTTTTGTTTAATTGTTCACAGTTTCTGCCTGTGTGCAAGTTTTGTTTTCAATAGCCTAGTTTTGTACCTCTGCCATTGTGCGCGCTTTTCCTTTGTTCCCTTTTGATATATAGTGTTAAAAATAAATCATGTATTCACCTTCACGCCATGTCTGGTCCAAATCACTTGCACCTCGGGAGAACAAACCACGTCAAAGTCCAAGTCATGACACCTTTCAGCATTAATGGTGCCTTCACAGATGTGTAAGTTACCCATGTCTTGGCCACTAATACACCCCCATACCATCACACATGTTGGCTTTTACACTTTGCGCCTATAACAATCCGGATGGTTCTTTTCCTCTTTGGTCCGGAGGACACGACGTCCACAGTTTCCTAAAAAAAAAATTGAAATGTGGACTCGTCAGACCACAGAACACTTTTCCACTTTGTATCAGTCCATCTTAGATGAGCTCGGGCCCAAGCGAAGCCTGCGACGTTTCTGGGTGTTGTTGATAAATGGCTTTCACTGTCATGTCTGTGTGATCATGTTTTGTTTTAGTCATGTTCGGTTTTGTTTTTGGACTTTTTGTGCACTTTTGTTTGTTTCGTCACCATCGCAACCCATTAGTTTTCACCTGTCACGTCACGCACCTGTTTCACGTTTTGAGTCCCCCGCACCTGTTTTCGTTAATCATGTCTGTAGTATTTATCTCAGCTACAATCGGGCGGAAGGCGGCATACACCCTGGACAAGTCGCCACCTCATCACAGGGCCAACACAGATAGACAGACAACATTCACACTCACATTCACACACTAGGGCCAATTTAGTATTTAAGTTCATTGTTTTCAGTTTGTTTTCCTGGCGACATCCCGGATTCATACCCCTGTCACACTCTTACCTCTGCGCACTTCATAGTCCATGCCAAGTAAGTTTTTTGTGTATTAATGCCACAGTTAGTGTTTTTGTTTAATTGTTCACAGTTTCTGCCTGTGTGCAAGTTTTGTTTTCAATAGCCTAGTTTTGTACCTCCGCCATTGTGCGCGCTTTTCCTTTGTTCCCTTTTGATATATAGTGTTAAAAATAAATCATGTATTCACCTTCACGCCATGTCTGGTCCAAATCACTTGCACCTCGGGAGAACAAACCACGCCAAAGTCCAAGTCGTGACATTCACTTTGAATAGTAGAGTTTTAACTTGCACTTACAGATGTAGCGACCAACTGTAGTTACTGACAGTGGTTTTCTGAAGTGTCCCTGAGCCCATGTGGTGATATCCTTTACACACTGATGTGGCTTGTTGATGCAGTACAGTGTGAGGGATCGAAGGACCGTAATATCATGGCTTACGTGCAGTGATTTCTCCAGATTCTCCGAACCTTTTGATGATATTACGGAGCGTAGATGGTGAAATCCCTCAATTCCTTGCAATAGCTGCTTGAGAAATGTTGTTCTTCAACAATCTGCTCAGGCATTTGTTGACAAAGTGGTGACCCTCGCCCCGTCCTTGTTTGTGAATGACTGAGCATTTCATGGAAGCTGCTTTTATACCCAATCATGGCACCCACCTGTTCCCAATTAGCCTGTTCACCCGTGTAAGTCTTTGATGAACATTCCTCAACTTCCTCACTCTTTTTTGCCTCGGTGCCAGCTTTTTTGAAACATGTTGCAGGCATCAAATTCCAAATGAGCTAATATGTTTGCAAAAAATCACAAAGATTTCCAAATTGAATATTAAATATCTTGTCTTTGCAGTTTATTCAATTGAATATGAGTTGAAAAGAATTTTCAAATCATTGTATTCTGTTTTTATTTAGCATTTACACAACATGACAACTTCACTGCTTTTGGGGTTTGTATTTCAAAACTATTTTTCTAATTTTAATAATGTAAAGTCATCTATTTTGGCTCAAACTGTTGCCATTATAAAATATTTATCTTTAGACTGTCCGAGCAATATTTTTTTTACATTTTCCTGTCATACAAGTATGAAAATAAATGTAATAAAATACAATTGCAACAAAATAGAATTTAAACAATTTAAAATAATCAAATGCAGTTAAATACAACTAAAATAATGTAAAACTACTCACTGTTTGCTGATGTCAAAATTGCCCCAACTCAAAGTTTTATGGTTATATGTTGTCCCTTAAGTCACCTTTGTTTTGTGTCCGTTAAATTTAAGAGTTAAAAGGGCTGAAATTTGGCCACACGGTTTTGAAGAAGTTCATCTTAAAAACAGCATCATGGCACTTTTTGCAAAGTTATTTCAAATAGGAAATATTTATTTACTATACACTTAGACACTTTGCCCATTTTGGTCATGGGTGGATCTACACCTGACATCCACTGTAATGATACCAAGTACAAGAGTGTATCTAGTCGATACTACTATGATTACATCCATATTTTGTATTGTCACAAAATGTATATTATGTTTATAAAGTCAGTAAATATGTCCCTGGACACATGAGGACTTTGAATATGACCAATGTATGAGAGGATGATGCTGGGGTGGAGGAGAGGATGATGCTGATGAGAGGATGATGCTGAGGCTGAGCAGAGGATGATGCTGTGGTGGAGGAGAGGATGATGCTGAGGTGGAGGAGAGGATGATGCTGAGGCTGAGGAAAGGATGATGCTGAGGCTGAGGAGAGGATGATGCTGGGGTGGAGGAGAGGATGATGCTGTGGTGGAGGAGAGGATGATGCTGAGGCTAAGGAGAGGATGATGCTGAGGCTGAGGAGAGGATGATGCTGTGGTGGAGGAGAGGATGATGCTGTGGTGGAGGAGAGGATGATGCTGTGGTGGAGGAGAGGATGATGCTGAGGCTGAGGAGAGGATGATGCTGAGGCTGAGGAGAGGATGATGCTGTGGTGGAGGAGAGGATGATGCTGAGGCTGAGGAGAGGATGATGCTGTGGTGGAGGAGAAAATGATGCTGGGGTGGAGGAGAGGATGATGCTGAGGTGGAGGAGAGGATGATGCTGAGGCTGAGGAGAGGATGATGCTGAGGCTGAGGAGAGGATGATGCTGTGGTGGAGGAGAAAATGATGCTGGGGTGGAGGAGAGGATGATGCTGAGGTGGAGGAGAGGATGATGCTGAGGCTGAGGAGAGGATGATGCTGAGGCTGAGGAGAGGATGATCCTGTGGTGGAGGAGAGGATGATGCTGAGGCTGAGGAGAGGATGATGCTGTGGTGGAGGAGAGGATGATGCTGGAGTGAAGGAGAGGATGATGCTGGGGTGGAGGAGAGGATGATGCTGAGGCTGAGGAGAGGATGATGCTGTGGTGGAGGAGAGGATGATGCTGAGGCTGAGGAGAGGATGATGCTGAGGCTGAGGAGAGGATGATGCTGTGGTGGAGGACAGGATGATGCTGAGGTGGAGGAGAGGATGATGCTGTGGTGGAGGAGAGGATGATGCTGTGGTGGAGGAGAGGATGATGCTGAGGTGGAGGAGAGGATGATGCTGTGGTGGAGGAGAGGATGATGCTGTGGTGGAGGAGAGGATGATGCTGTGGTGGAGGAGAGGATGATGCTGTGGTGGAGGAGAGGATGATGCTGAGGTGGAGGAGAGGATGATGCTGTGGTGGAGGAGAGGATGATGCTGTGGTGGAGGAGAGGATGATGCTGAGGTGGAGGAGAGGAGATGAAACATGAGAGGCAGTCTGGCTTCATGTCTTCACTTTAGATCGGACGGTGAAATCCGCCTGCCGCTCCTTTACCTCCATTTCTTTGTGTGTTTACCTCTGTGTTGTTTACCTACTTAATATATGTCTCTTCTCAACAGGTGTGGTGATGTTGCAACGTGTCGTCTGCCCTCTGCCTCATTCTGGTAAGACACTCTTTATAACACTCATAATTAGCAAATATTTTGGTACCGGTACCAAAATGTTTTTCGATACTTTTTGATACTTTTCTAAATAAAGGGGACCACAAAAAATGTAATTGTTGGCTTTATTTTAACACAAAATCTTAGTGTACATGAAACATATGTTTATTATTGTAATTTAGTCCTTAAATAAAATAGTGAACATACTAGACAACTTGTCTTTTAGTAGTAAGTAAACAAACAAAGACTCCTATTTCATACTTGCCAACCTTGAGACCTCCAATTCCGGGAGGTGGGGGTGGGGGGTGTCGTTGGGGCGGGGGCGGGGTTGGGGGCGAGGGGAGGAGTATATTTACAGCTAGAATTCACCAAGTCAAGTATTTCATATATATATATGTATATATATATATATATATATATATATATATATATATATATATATATATATATATATAAATATATATATATATATATAAGAAATACTTGACTTTCAGTGAAATCTAGCTATATATATATATATATATATATATATATATATATTTTTTTTTTTTTTTTTTTTTTTTTTATTATATATATATATATATATATATATATATATATATATATATATAAATAAGAGAAATACTTGAATTTCAGTGTTCATTTATTTACACATATACACACACATAACACTCATCTACTCATTGTTGAGTTAAGGGTTGAATTGTCCACCCGGTATGGTACTGGGGGGTGTCGTTGGGGCGGGGGTGTGGTTGGGGGCGAGGGGAGGAGTATATTTACAGCTAGAATTCACCAAGTCAAGTATTTCATATATATATATATATATATATATATATATATATATATATATAAGAAATACTTGACTTTCAGTGAAATCTAGCTATATATATATATATATATATATATATATATATATATATATATATATATATATATATATATATATATATATATATATATTTTTTTTTTTTTTTTTTTTTTTTTTTTTTTTTTTTTTTTTTTTAAATTATATATATATATATAAATAAGAGAAATACTTGAATTTCAGTGTTCATTTATTTACACATATACACACACATAACACTCATCTACTCATTGTTGAGTTAAGGGTTGAATTGTCCACCCGGTATGGTACTGGGGGGTGTCGTTGGGGCGGGGGTGTGGTTGGGGGCGAGGGGAGGAGTATATTTACAGCTAGAATTCACCAAGTCAAGTATTTCATATATATATATATATATATATATATATATATATATATATATATATATATATATATATATATATATATATATATATATATATATATATATATATATATATATATATATATATATATATATATATAAGAAATACTTGACTTTCAGTTAATTTTAGCTATATATCTATATATATATATTTTTTTTTATTATATATATATATATATATATATATATATATATATATATATATATATATATATATATATATATATATATATATATATATATATATATATATAAATAAGAGAAATACTTGAATTTCAGTGTTCATTTATTTACACATATACACACACATAACACTCATCTACTCATTGTTGAGTTAAGGGTTGAATTGTCCATCCTTGTTCTATTCTCTGTCACTATTTTTCTAACCATGCTGAACACCCTCCCTGATGATGTATTCTGCTTCGTCTCCTTGTTGTGTGCGCAGTTGTGCACTGCACTCTCTAAAAGCTGTAGATGTTATTGTCATATATGCATGCACAGTAGATGGCAGTATTGTCCTGTTTAAGAGTGTCACAACATTACTGTTTATGGCAGACGAACTGCTTTACGGTAGACGAAAACGTGACTGCTGTTGTTGTGTGTTGTTACCGCGCTGGGAGGACGTTAATGAAACTGCCTAACAATAAACCCACATAAGAAACCAAGAACTCGCCCTCGATCATTCTACAGTTATAAGGCAGGCACGCTGTTTATATTGTGGGAAAGCGGACGTGAAAACAGGCTGTCGGACACGTCACTCAGGTCCGCCTGAATTCTGGGAGATTTTTCGGGAGAAAATTTGTCCCGGGAGGTTTTCGGGAGAGGCGCTGAATTTCGGGAGTCTCCCGGAAAATCCGGGAGGGTTGGCAAGTATGTCCTAATTAGTCTGCTGACGTATGCAGTAACATATTGTGTCATTTATACACCTAATATTTTGTACACTTTATGAGGGACAAACTGTAAAAATGGATTATTAATCTACTTGTTAATTTACTGTTAATATCTGCTTATTTTCTGTTTGAACATGTTCTATCTACACTTCTGTTCAAATGTAATAATCACTTATTCTTCTCTTCTTTGATACTTGACATTAGTTTTGGATGATACCACACATTTAGGTGTCGATCCGATACCAAGTAGTTACAGGATCATAAACATAATATACATTTTTTTATAAACATAATATACTTTTTTTTTTAAACAAAAAAAGATGTGATGCTAAAAATTATCGATGTAATCTTAGTAGTATCGACTAGATATCCTCCTGTACTTGGTATCATTACAGTGGATGTCAGATCCACCCATGGCTAGCTAGTCATGTCTTAAAGCAGCTCTTCCTGTTTCAGTGTTATAACTTCACCTTTATCTTAACTTTGTACGCCAAAATGCATCCTTTCTCCCTTTTCTGTCTCCACACTGTGTCTGCTTGTAAGTACTCTGTGTGTGTGCGCTGCCGAACATGCTCCTCTGATCGTAAAACCAGCAATGTCACGACATGACGACGCGCCGTATTGGCCGTTCAAACAAAAGGGGGGGAACTGGTACTTTTTAGAGGCGGTATGGTACCAACTATGATTCATTAGTATTGCGGTACTATACTAGTGTCGGTATTCAGTCCAACCCTAGAATATTAAAAGCGGACTTATGTTGCAAGCAGAGTCGGTGCTTGCAGGTAACCCTCAGCTGGCTGTGCATGCTTCATATTTAAAAGATGACAGTCCAATCAATGCTCACACGGCGCAGAGAGAGGAGAAACCAAACAAGTGTCCAAGTGCTTGTTTAAAGGTCCACACTTCTGTGTTTGCATTTGCATTTTATAAATGACACAGAGGATTGTGGGAAGAACTGTCTATTATTCTAGTAGTACTGCATTGTCATTAGTACTACAAAAGTACTGCATTGTCACTAGTACTAGACAAGTACTGCATTGTCACTAGTACTACACAAGTACTGCATTGTCACTAGTACTACACAAGTACTGCATTTTCATTAGTACTACCCAAGTACTGCATTGTCTTTAGTACTACACAAGTACTGCATTGTCTTTAGTACTACGCAAGTACTGCATTGTCACTAGTACTACACAAGTACTGCATTGTCACTAGTAATACACAAGTACTGCATTGTTACTAGTACTACACAAGTATGGCATTGTTACTAGTACTACACAAGTACTGCATTGTCACTAGTACTACACAAGTACTGCATTGTAACTTGTACTACACAAATACGGCATTGTTACTAGTACTACACAAGTACGGCATTGTCCCTAGTACTACACAAGTACTGCATTGTCACTAGTACTACACAAGTACTTCATTGTCACTAGTACTACAATTTTACTGCATTGTCACTAGTAATACACAAGTACTGCATTGTCACTAGTACTATAAAAGTACTGCATTGTCACTGGTAGTACACACATACTGCATTATCACTTGTACTACACAAGTACTGCATTATCACTAGTACTACAAAAGTACTGCATTGTCCCTAGTACTACACAAGTACTGCATTGCCACTAGTACTACAAGTACTGCATTGTCACTAATACTACACAAGTACTGCATTGTCACTAGTACTACACAAGTACTGCATTGTCACTAGTACTACACAAGTACTGCATTGTCACTAATACTACACAAGTACTGCATTGTCACTAATACTACACAAGTACTGCATTGTCACTAATACTACACAAGTACTGCATTGTCACTAGTACTACACAAGTACTGCATTGTCACTAATACTACACAAGTACTGCATTGTCACTAGTACTACACACGTACTGCATTATCACTTGTACTACACAAGTACTGCATTGTCACTAGTATTACACAAATACTGCATTGTCACTAGTACTACAAAAGTACTGCATTGTCACTAGTACTACACAAGTACTGTATTGTCACTAGTACTACACAAGTACTGCATTGTCACTAGTACTACACAAGTACTGCATTGTCACTAGTACTACACAAGTACTGCAGCTTCATAGCTTACCAAAGTCGTACTAAAACATGTTGATAGATTTTTGAGTGCCGTGTGTAATGTTCTATATGGAACATTTAAAATGTTGGTGTTGTTTACTTGAGTCATATTGCAGTCTACACGTATCTCTTATGTGTGACTGCCATCATATTGCAGTCTACACGTATCTCTTATGTGTGACTGCCATCTCCTGGTCACACTTATCATTTCACCATGTACCAAATAAAATAGTTTCGAGGTTGGTAAGCACAACCAGAATTATTCCGTACATTAGGTGCAGCGGGTTATAAGGCGCTCTGTCGATTTTTGAGAAAGTGAAAGTATTTTATAGTCCAAAAAAGATGTTAATGGCTTGTAATTAGTATAAATTAGGTTTCTCACTATTGGTAGCTAATTTATTTTCCATTATTTATAAAAAGAAGAGAGGATTACTAATACATAATTTCACTCTAGCAGAGGAAAGGTCTAGAAGTAGTCTGACTTTGCAACAAAGGGCTCAATAACAGCTCAATGCTGCAAGTGCATGTTCACATTATTTCTGCATGCTGTGCAATATTTTTGCTTTTCCGGAAAAAAAAAAACAAAAAAACCTGGGAGGGACAAAATGCAAATCTATTCGGGTTTCCTGGCGTGTACTTTGCTTGGCTCTTGTAACGAGACAGTGTTTGGGGTCCCTTCCAAGAAGTTCTAATAAGGCAAACATTCAATTCCAGCAGAGGAAGGCTGGGAGATACCACCTCACCCGGGTCCAGGAAATCCACTCCATGCACATTGTTGAAGAACGGTCCTGTTGTTAGAGTCCCAGCTGCGTAAAATACACACTTTTATATAACAGCGCACACATCTGCATCCAGCCGCTCTTACGTAAAATAAAAGCCAGCATATGCTCGCCCGTCCTGGCTGGCAGCATCCTCCACAGACCTGCCTGCGCTGCAAACACTCAGTGTTCAAAAACAAGAAAGAATCATACAAAAATGAGGGGTATTTTATTTGAACTAAGCAAAATTATCTGCCAATAGAACAAGAAAATTTGGCTTGTCAAGACTTTCCAAAACAAGTAAAATTAAAGCTGCAAGCAGCATTGGTCGGGCCCGCGTATTTGGCAGGTGCTAGTCCCAAGTGTCCCAATACTTTTGTCAAGTTTTAGTCCCAAGTGTCCCAATACTTTTGTCTACTTTTAGTCTGAAGTGTCCCAAGACTTTTGTCAAGTTTTAGTCCCAAGTGTCCCAATACTTTTGTCAAGTTTTAGTCCCAAGTGTCCCAATACTTTTGTCTACTTTTAGTCTGAAGTGTCCCAAGACTTTTGTCAAGTTTTAGTCCCAAGTGTCCCAATACTTTTGTCAAGTTTTAGTCCCAAGTGTCCCAATACTTTTGTCTACTTTTAGTCTGAAGTGTCCCAATACTTTTGTCAAGTTTTAGTCCCAAGTGTCCCAATACTTTTGTCAAGTTTTAGTCCCAAGTGTCCCAATACTTTTGTCTACTTTTAGTCTGAAGTGTCCCAAGACTTTTGTCAAGTTTTAGTCCCAAGTGTCCCAATACTTTTGTCAAGTTTTAGTCCCAAGTGTCCCAATACTTTTGTCTACTTTTAGTCTGAAGTGTCCCAAGACTTTTGTCAAGTTTTAGTCCCAAGTGTCCCAATACTTTTGTCAAGTTTTAGTCCCAAGTGTCCCAATACTTTTGTCTACTTTTAGTCTGAAGTGTCCCAAGACTTTTGTCAAGTTTTAGTCCCAAGTGTCCCAATACTTTTGTCTACTTTTAGTCTGAAGTGTCCCAAGACTTTTGTCAAGTTTTAGTCCCAAGTGTCCCAATACTTTTGTCAAGTTTTAGTCCCAAGTGTCCCAATACTTTTGTCTACTTTTAGTCTGAAGTGTCCCAAGACTTTTGTCAAGTTTTAGTCCCAAGTGTCCCAATACTTTTGTCAAGTTTTAGTCCCAAGTGTCCCAATACTTTTGTCTACTTTTAGTCTGAAGTGTCCCAAGACTTTTGTCAAGTTTTAGTCCCAAGTGTCCCAATACTTTTGTCAAGTTTTAGTCCCAAGTGTCCCAATACTTTTGTCTACTTTTAGTCTGAAGTGTCCCAAGACTTTTGTCAAGTTTTAGTCCCAAGTGTCCCAATACTTTTGTCAAGTTTTAGTCCCAAGTGTCCCAATACTTTTGTCTACTTTTAGTCTGAAGTGTCCCAAGACTTTTGTCAAGTTTTAGTCCCAAGTGTCCCAATACTTTTGTCAAGTTTTAGTCCCAAGTGTCCCAATACTTTTGTCTACTTTTAGTCTGAAGTGTCCCAAGACTTTTGTCAAGTTTTAGTCCCAAGTGTCCCAATACTTTTGTCAAGTTTTAGTCCCAAGTGTCCCAATACTTTTGTCTACTTTTAGTCTGAAGTGTCCCAAGACTTTTGTCAAGTTTTAGTCCCAAGTGTCCCAAGACTTTTGTCAAGTTTTAGTCCCAAGTGTCCCAATACTTTTGTCTACTTTTAGTCTGAAGTGTCCCAATACTTTTGTCAAGTTTTAGTCCCAAGTGTCCCAATACTTTTGTCAAGTTTTAGTCCCAAGTGTCCCAATACTTTTGTCAAGTTTTAGTCCCAAGTGTCCCAATACTTTTGTCTACTTTTAGTCCTAAGTGTCCGAATACTTTTGTCTACTTTTAGTCTGAAGTGTCCCAATACTTTTGTCTACTTTTAGTCTGAAGTGTCCCAAGACTTTTGTCAAGTTTTAGTCCCAAGTGTCCCAATACTTTTGTCAAGTTTTAGTCCCAAGTGTCCCAAGACTTTTGTCAAATTTTAGTCCCAAGTGTCCCAATACTTTTGTCTACTTTTAGTCTGAAGTGTCCCAAGACTTTTGTCAAGTTTTAGTCCCAGGTGTCCCAATACTTTTGTCTACTTTTAGTCTGAAGTGTCCCAAGACTTTTGTCAAGTTGTAGTCCCAAGTGTCCCAATACTTTTGTCAAGTTTTAGTCCCAAGTGTCCCAAGACTTTTGTCAAGTTTTAGTCCCAAGTGTCCCAATACTTTTGTCTACTTTTAGTCTGAAGTGTCCCAAGACTTTTGTCAAGTTTTAGTCCCAGGTGTCCCAATACTTTTGTCTACTTTTAGTCTGAAGTGTCCCAAGACTTTTGTCAAGTTATAGTCCCAAGTGTCCCAATACTTTTGTCAAGTTTTAGTCCCAAGTGTCCCAATACTTTTGTCAAGTTTTAGTCCCAAGTGTCCCAATACTTTTGTCTACTTTTAGTCCTAAGTGTCCGAATACTTTTGTCTACTTTTAGTCTGAAGTGTCCCAATACTTTTGTCTACTTTTAGTCTGAAGTGTCCCAAGACTTTTGTCAAGTTTTAGTCCCAAGTGTCCCAATACTTTTGTCAAGTTTTAGTCCCAAGTGTCCCAATACTTTTGTCAAGTTGTAGTCCCAAGTGTCCCAATACTTTTGTCTACTTTTAGTCTGAAGTGTCCCAAGACTTTTGTCTAGTGTACCTACCTTGTCTGCATTGTGTGGGCACGTTGATGCTTCCTGCTTTTAAGCAGCCATCTTAAAAAAACAGCAGCGCAGCAGCATCAGCGCAGCGGGTCTTTGAAGGGTCATCAAATCAAAACCGGAGCAGGTATTAAAACGCTGTTCTGTTATTTTATACACAAGGGTTTAATCTCTCTCCTGTGTTAGTTTGAAGCTGAAACGACAAACGCGCTCAGAGGAAGGTGACCGGTTTTTACAAAAAATTTGTTTTGAAGGGGGAATAGCAAACTTCCTGTTGATTTTTGCTGGGGGTTGTCAATTTATGAAATGTACCATATTTTCCGCACCATAAGGCGCCCTGGGTTATAAGCCGCGCCTTCAATGAACGGCATATTTCAAAACTTTGTCCACCTATAAGCCGCCCCGTGTTATAAGCCGCATCTAACTGCGCTAAAGGAATGTCAAAAAAACAGTCAGATAGGTCAGTCAAACTTTAATAATATATTAAAAACCAGCGTGATGTGGGCGCGCATGGAGTCGTATATCAACATGGACGGAGCTGCGTGAAAAAAGCCACCCGGCCTCTTCGCGTAAACTTACCTTAACCACTCGCTCATCTTTTCTTCATCCATCCATCCCTTCGAGTTAGCTTTTATGATGACGCCGGCTGGAAAGGTCTCTTTTGGCAAGGTCTTCCTTTTGAATATCACCATGGGTGGAAGTTTCTGGCCATTAGCATGGCAAGCTAGAACCACAGTGAAGGATGACTTCTCATTCCCTGTGGTGCGAATATTCACCGTACGTGCTCCCGTTGTATCCACAGTGCGGTTCACAGGAATATCAAAAGTCAGTGGAACCTCGTCCATGTTGATAATGTTCTCTGGCCGGATCTTTTTTTCAGCTATCTTGTTTTTACAATATGCACGGAAAGTAGCCAGCTTTTCTTGAAAGTCTTTAGGCAGTTGCTGTGAAATAGTAGTCCGTGTGCGGATGGAGAGATTGCGTCTTGGAAACCTGTCGCTTAGTAGGAGCCATTTTGTGGTCTTTACAGATGTAAACACACAAAGGAAATGAAACGTAATATCCGCGCGCTTCTTCTTCTTCTACGCGGGCGGGTGGTTGCTTACAGTAGAAGAAGAAGCGCTTCCTGTTCTATGGGGGCGGGTGCTTACCTTGGCGGTTGCTTGCGTAGAAGAAGAAGCACTTCCTCTTCTACGGGGAAAAAAGATGGCGGCTGTTTACCGTAGTTGCGAGACCGAAACTTTATGAAAATGAATCTTAATATTAATCCATATATAAAGCGCACCGGGTTATAAGGCGCACTGTCAGCTTTTGAGAAAATTTGTGGTATTTAGGTGCGCCTTATAGTGCGGAAAATACGGTAGGTCTAAGTGAGACCTACATAGAGGTTTTTGTTTCATCTCTCTCCGACCTTCCCAGTGGGAGTTACAGGCAGTTTTGTCAGATTTTTCATCCGAGGAGCAGTTGTTTGTGCGTTTTATTAAAAAATTGCTTTAGAGCACAATTTTTAGATTTGGGGTTAGGTTTTTTCATTAGATCACAGTTTTAGCCAGTCCTGATGTGTGTGTTCAGTTTGGTGAGTTTTGAAGCATGTTAAGGGGGTCAAATTACAGCTCAAAGAGGCAAAAGTGACTGTTTTTAGTACTTTTTTTGTCTTGAAGGGGGAATTGCCAACTTCCTGTTAAAAGTTAAAGTTAAAGTACCAATGATTGTCACACACACACTAGGTGTGGCGAAATTATTCTCTGCATTTGACCCATCACCCTTGATCACCCCCTGGGAGGTGAGGGGAGCAGTGGGCAGCAGCGGTGGCCGCGCCCGGGAATCATTTTGGTGATTTAACCCCCAATTCCAACCCTTGATGCTGAGTGCCAAGCAGGGAGGTAATGGGTCCCATTTTTATAGTCTTTGGTATGACTCGGCTGTTGATTATTGCCCGAGAATGTACCATTATGAAAGTTAGGTCTGAGTCAGACCTACATAGAGGATTTTGTTTCATGTCTTTCCGACCTTCCTAGTGGGAGTTAAAGGCAGTCTAGTTTTTTTTTTCCTAGGGGGCGCTAGAGCGCAATTTAGATTTTTGCAGTTTGGTTTTTTTATTAAAAGACAATTTTCGCAGGTCCTGATGTGTGGGTCAAATATGGTGAGTTTTGAAGCATGTTAAGTGGGTCAAATAAGTGCTCGAAGAGGCGGCGGAAGAAGAAAGAAAGAAAGGAAGAAAGAATAATAATAAAACCTTAGAAATTCAATAGGTCCTTATGTCCCATTGCATAAGGACTCCCTGTGGGAGTCCTTATGCAATGGGCCATTGTGGGCCCTAATTAAAGCTGCAAGCAGCATTGGTCGGGCCCGCGTATTTGGCAGGTGCTAGTCCTAAGTGTCCCAATACTTTTGTCAAGTTTTAGTCCCAAGTGTCCCAATACTTTTGTCTACTTTTAGTCTGAAGTGTCCCAAGACTTTTGTCAAGTTTTAGTCCCAAGTGTCCCAATACTTTTGTCTACTTTTAGTCTGAAGTGTCCCAATACTTTTGTCAAGTTTTAGTCCCAAGTGTCCCAATACTTTTGTCAAGTTTTAGTCTGAAGTGTCCCAATACTTTTGTCAAGTTTTAGTCCCAAGTGTCCCAATACTTTTGTCAAGTTTTAGTCCCAAGTGTCCCAAGACTTTTGTCCATTGATAGTCATAAGTGTCCCAATACTTTTGTCTTCTTTTAGTCTGAAGTGTCCCAAGACTTTTGTCTAGTGTACCTACCTTGTCTGCATTGTGTGGGCACGTTGGTGCTTCCTGCTTTTAAGCAGCCATCTTAAAAAAACAGCAGCGCAGCAGCATCAGCGCAGCGATTCTTTGAAGGGTCATAAAATCAAAACCGGAGCAGTTACAAAAATTATTCCGATAACTTTTATTTGGAAGGGATCAATCTCTCCCCTGTGTTAGTTTGAAGCCGAAACGACAAACGCGCTCAGAGGAGATAATGTTTGAAGAGAAGTGACCGGTTTATAAAAAAAAAAGTGTTTTGAAGGGGAAATTGCAAACTTCCTGTTGATTTTTGCTGGGGGTTGTCAATCTATGAAATGTAGGTCTATGTGAGACCTACATAGAGGTTTTTGTTTCATGTCTCTTCGACCTTCCCAGTGGGAGTTACAGGCAGTTTTGTCATTTTTTTCTTCCGAGGGGCAGTTTTTTCTGCGTTTTATTCAAAAATTGCGCTAGAGCACAATTTTGAGATTTGGGGTTAGGTTTTTTTATTAGATCGCAATTTTTGCCAGTCCTGATGTGTGTGTTCAGTTTGGTGAGTTTTGATGCATGTTAAGAGGGTGAAAATACAGCTCAAAGAGGCAAAAGTTACTGTTTTTAGTACTTTTTTGTCTTGAAGGGGGAATTGCCAACTTCCTGTTGATTTTTGCCCAAAAATATATACAATTATGAAATCTAGGTCTAAGTCACACCTACATAAAGGTTTTTGTTTCATGTCTCTCCGACCTTCCCAGTGGGAGTTACAGGCAGTTTTGTCATTTTTTTCTTCCGAGGAGCAGTTTTTTCTGCGTTTTATTAAAAAATTGCGCTAGAGCGCAATTTTGAGATTTGGGGTTAGGTTTTTTTTATTAGATCACAATTTTTGCCAGTCCTGATGTGTGTGTTCAGTTTGGTGAGTTTTGAAGCATGTTAAGGGGGTGAAAATACAGCTCAAAGAGGCAAAAGTTACTGTTTTTAGTACTTTTTTGTCTTGAAGGGGGAATTGCCAACTTCCTGTTGATTTTTGCCCAAAAATATATACAATTATGAAATCTAGGTCTAAGTCACACCTACATAAAGGTTTTTGTTTCATGTCTCTCCGACCTTCCCAGTGGGAGTTACAGGCAGTTTTGTCATTTTTTTCTTCTGAGGAGCAGTTTTTTCTGCGTTTTATTCAAAAATTGCGCTAGAGCGCAATTTTGAGATTTGGGGTTAGGTTTTTTTTATTAGATCGCAATTTTTGCCAGTCCTGATGTGTGTGTTCAGTTTGGTGAGTTTTGAAGCATGTTAAGAGGGTGAAAATACAGCTCAAAGAGGCAAAAGTTACTGTTTTTAGTACTTTTTTGTCTTGAAGGGGGAATTGCCAAATTCCTGTTGATTTTTGCCCAAAAATATATACAATTATGAAATCTAGGTCTAAGTCACACCTACATAAAGGTTTTTGTTTCATGTCTCTCCAACCTTCCTAGTGGGAGTTACAGGCAGTCTAGTTTGTTTTTTTTCGTAGGGGGCGCTAGAGCGCAATTTTGAGTTTTGAGGTTTGGTTTTTTGATAAAAAGTTTTGCCGTATATTACTGATGTGTGTGTAAAATTTGGTGAGTTTTGAAGTATGTTAAGAGGGTGAAAATACAGCTCAAAGAGGCAAAAGTTACTGTTTTTAGTACCTTTTTTGTCTTGAAGGGGGAATTGCCAACTTCCTGTTGATTTTTGCCCAAAAATATATACAACTATGAAATCTAGGTCTAAGTCACACCTACATAAAGGTTTTTGTTTCATGTCTCTCCGACCTTCCTAGTGGGAGTTACAGGCAGTCTATTTTTTTTTTTCGTAGGGGGCGCTAGAGCGCAATTTTGAGTTTTGAGGTTTGGTTTTTTGATAAAAAATTTTGCCGTATGATACTGATGTCTGTGTAAAATTTGATGAGTTTTGAAGTATGTTAAGGGGTCAAATTACAGCGCAAAGTTGCGGAAGAATAATAATAATAATAAAACCTTAGATATTCAATAGGTCCTTATGTCCCATTGCATAAGGACTCCCAAAGGGAGTCCTTTTGCAATGGGCCATGCGGGCCCTAATTAGCTAACCTCAATGAACCCAAAAATAGCTTAAAATAAGTATATTCTCACTAATAACAAGTGCACTTTTCTTGGTAGAAAAAAAAAAGATCTTTTTGCTCAATATGTTGAAAAATATTCTTAAATGAAGTAAATGCTAGTGCCATTATCTTGACATAATGATATTACATTTCTTGAAACCAGCAAACTTATACTAAAAACTCATTTATTGTTCTTAATGGAAAGGCAACAAGGCAAGCGCTTGTTACTCTCGGGGTCTCCTAGCCGCTCAGGCAAATCATATTGTCTAAAAATGCATTTTTCCATGGATAACATGACATCATCGCGCCAAGTGCGTGCCTTTTCAGTCAATTAGTGTGCATATATACAGCCCGGCCCCCGGCCAAAAATGTTTTAATTGTCATTTTGAGGAATTTATCTGAATGTGTAAGAACTACACTGCAAAAAGTGAAATGTAAGTAAGATGAAATATGTCAAATAAGGGTGATATTTGCTTATTTTCTGTCTGATAAGATCATTCTTCTCACTAAGCAGATTTTATGTTAGGGTGTTTTACTTGTTTTAAGTGTTTTGTTCCTAAATGATCTCAGTAAGATATTACAGCTTGTTGCTGAGATTTGATGACCTATATTGAGTAAAACATGCTTGGAACTAGAATATCAAGTGTTGCAAAGCTGTGTCATCAACACTCACAAGTATAAAACTACTTTTTTAAAGTCATCATTTCTTATTTCAAGCATGAAAAAATAAATCATGACTTTGACACAATTGTGTCTCATAATTAAAACAGATGACAGCCAAATGGACTTTGCTGTTTTATTTTCAATGAAACAATAGAAAATAGGTACTCATATAGTAGTACAGTTGGCACAGTACAGCAAACTGACAGATAATATTTAAACATTTAACATGTGACATTTCTAACAATTTTGAACAGAAATACACTGCAAAAAGTCAGTGTTCAAAAACAAGAAAAAAAAATACAAAAATGAGGGGTATTTTATTTGAACTAAGCAAAATTATCTGCCAATAAAACAAGAAAATTTGGCTTGTCAAGACTTTCCAAAACAAGTCAAATTAAAGCTGCTAGCAGCGTTGGTCGGGCCCGCGTATTTGGCAGGTGCTAGTCCTAAGTGTCCCAATACTTTTGTCCAGTGCTAATCATAAGTGTCCCAATACTTTTGTCAAGTTGTAGTCCCAAGTGTCCCAATACTTTTGTCCAGTTTTCGTCGTATGTGTCCCAATACTTTTGTCCAGTGGTAGTCATACGTGTCCCAATACTTTTGGCCAGTGGTCATCATAAGTGTCCCAATACTTTTGTCAACTTTTAGTCTGAAGTGTCCCAAGACTTTTGTCTTGGGTGCATTTTTCCATGGATAACATGACATCATCGCGCCAAGTGCGTGCTCTTTCAGTCAATTAGTGCGCATATATACAGCCCGGCCCCCGGCCAAAAATGTTTTAATTGTCATTTTGAAGAATTCATCTGAATGTGCATGAACTATTTCTGTTCAAAATTGTTAGAAATGTTAAATGTTTAAATATTAACAGTCAGTTTGCTGTACTGTGCCAACTGTACTACTATATGAGTACCTATTTTCTATTGTTTCATTGAAAATAAAACAGCAAAGTCCATTTGGCTGTCATCTGTTTTAATTATGAGACACAATTGTGTCAAAGTCATGATTTTTTTTTATTTCATGCTTGAAATAAGAAATGATGACTTTAAAAAAGTAGTTTTATACTTGTGAGTGTTGATGACACAGCTTTGCAACACTTGATATTCTAGTTTCAAGCATGTTTTACTCAATATAGCTCATCAAATCTCAGCAACAAGCTGTAATATCTTACTGAGATCATTTAGGAGCAAAACACTTAAAACAAGTAAAACACTCTAACATAAAATCTGCTTAGTGAGAAGAATGATCTTATCAGACAGAAAATAAGCAAATATCACCCTTATTTGACATATTTCATCTTACTTACATTTCACTTTTTGCAGTGTAGTTCTTGCACATTCAGATAAATTCCTCAAAATGACAATTAAAACATTTTTGGCCGGGGGCCGGGCTGTATATATGCGCACTAATTGACTGAAAGAGCACGCACTTGGCGCGATGATGTCATGTTATCCATGGAAAAATGCATTTTTAGACAATACGATTTGCCTGAGCGGCTAGGAGACCCCGAGAGTAACAAGCGCTTGCCTTGTTGCCTTTCCATTAAGAACAATAAATGAGTTTTTAGTATAAGTTTGCTGGTTTCAAGAAATGTAATATCATTATGTCAAGATAATGGCACTAGCATTTACTTCATTTAAGAATATTTTTCAACATATTGAGCGAAAAGTCTCTCTTTTTTTTCTATCAAAAAAAGTGCACTTGTTATTAGTGAGAATATACTTATTTTTAGGTATTTTTGGGTTCATTGAGGTAAGCTAATTAGGGCCCGCATGGCCCATTGTATAAGGACTCCCAAAGGGAGTCCTTATGCAATGGGACATAAGGACCTATTGAATTTGTAAGGTTTTATTATTATTCTTTCTTATTCCGCAGCTTTGCGCGGTACTTTGACCCTCTTAACATGCTTCAAAACTCACCAAATTTGACGCACACATAAATAACCTCAAACAAAACTCTTTAGTAAAAAAAACAAACCTCAAAACTCAAAATTGCGCTCTAGCGCCCACTACCAAGTAAACTTTCTCTAACTCCCAGTACGAATGTCGTAAAGACATGAAACAAAAACCTCTATGTAGGTCTCACTTAGACTTAAATTTAATTAATTTATTTCAAAAATCAACAGGACGTTGGCAATTCCCCCTTCAAGACAAAAAAGTACTAAAAACAGTCACTTTTGCCTCTTTGAGCTGTATTTTCACCCTTTTAACATGCTTCAAAACTCACCAAACTGAACACACACATCAGGACTGGCAAAAATTGCGATTTAATAAAAAAACCTAACCCCAAATCTCAAAATTGCGCTCTAGCGCAATTTTTGAATAAAACGCACAAAAAACTGCTCCTCGGAAGAAAATAATGACAAAACTGCCTGTAACTCCCACTGGGAAGGTCAGAGAGACATGAAACAAAAACCTCTATGTAGGTCTCACTTAGACCTACATTTCATAGATTGACAACCCTCAACAAAAATCTACAGGAAGTTTGTAATTCCCTCTTCAAAACACATTTTTTGTAAAAACCGGTCACCTTCCTTCAAAAACTATCTCCTCTGAGCGCGTTTGTCGTTTCGGCTTCAAACTAACACAGGAGAGAGATTGAACCCTTGTGTATAAAATAAAAGAACAGCGTTTTTCTAACTGCTCCGGTTTTGATTTTATGACCCTTCAAAGAACCGCTGCGCTGATGCTGCTGCGCTGCTGTTATTTCAAGATGGCTGCTTAAAAGCAGGAAGCACCAACGTGCCCACACAATGCAGACAAGGTAGGTACACTAGACAAAAGTATTGGGACACTTCAGACAAAAAGTTGACAAAAGTATTGGGACACTTATGATGACCACTGGCCAAAAGTATTGGGACACGTATGACTACCACTGGACAAAAGTATTGGGACACATACGACGAAAACTGGACAAAAGTATTGGGACACTTGGGACTACAACTTGACAAAAGTATTGGGACACTTATGATTAGCACTGGACAAAAGTATTGGGACACTTAGGACTAGCACCTGCCAAATACGCGGGCCCGACCAACACTGCTTGCAGCTTTAATTTTACTTGTTTTGGAAAGTCTTGACAAGCCAAATTTTCTTGTTTTATTGGCAGATAATTTTGCTTAGTTCAAATAAAATACCCCTCATTTTTGTATTTTTTTTCTTGTTTTTGAACACTGACTTTTTGCAGTGTATTTCTGTTCAAAATTGTTAGAAATGTCACATGTTAAATGTTTAAATATTAACTGTCAGTTTACTGTACTGTGCCAACTGTACTACTATATGAGTACCTATTTTCTATTGTTTCATTGAAAATAAAACAGCAAAGTCCATTTGGCTGTCATCTGTTTTAATTATGAGACACAATTGTGTCAAAGTCATGATTTTTTATTTTTCATGCTTGAAATAAGAAATGATGACTTTAAAAAAGTAGTTTTATACTTGTGAGTGTTGATGACACAGCTTTGCAACACTTGATATTCTAGTTTCAAGCATGTTTTACTCAATATAGGTCATCAAATCTCAGCAACAAGCTGTCATATCTTACTGAGATCATTTAGGAGCAAAACACTTAAAACAAGTAAAACACTCTAACATAAAATCTGCTTAGTGAGAAGAATGATCTTATCAGACAGAAAATAAGCAAATATCACCCTTATTTGAGATATGTCATCGTACTTACATTTCACTTTTTGCAGTGTAGTTCTTGCACATTCAGATAAATTCCTCAAAATGACAATTAAAACATTTTTGGCCGGGGGCCGGGCTGTATATATGCGCACTAATTGACTGAAAAGGCACGCACTTGGCACGATGATGTCATGTTATCCATGGAAAAATGCATTTGTAGACAATACAATTTACCTGAGCGGCTAGGAGACCCCGAGAGTAACAAGCGCTTGCCTTGTTGCCTTTCCATTAAGAACAATAAATGAGTTTTTAGTATAAGTTTGCTGGTTTCAAGAAATGTAATATCATTATGTCAAGATAATGGCACTAGCATTTACTTCATTTAAGAATATTTTTCAACATATTGAGCGAAAAGTCTCTCTTTTTTTTCTATCAAGAAAAGTGCACTTGTTATTAGTGAGAATATACTTATTTTTAGGTATTTTTGGGTTCAATGAGGTAAGCTAATTAGGGCCCGCATGGCCCATTGTATAAGGACTCCCTTCCTTATGCAATGGGACATAAGGACCTATTGAATTGTAAGGTTTTATTATTATTCTTTCTTATTCCGCAGCTTTGCGCGGTACTTTGACCCTCTTAACATGCTTCAAAACTCACCAAATTTGACGCAGACATAAATAACCTCGAACAAAACTCTTTAGTAAAAAAACCAAACCTCAAAACTCAAAATTGCGCTCTAGCGCCCCCTACCAAGTAAACTTTCTCTAACTCCCAGTACGAATGTCGTAAAGACATGAAACAAAAACCTCTATGTAGGTCTCACTTAGACTTAAATTTAATTAATTTATTTCAAAAATCAACAGGAAGTTGGCAATTCCCCCTTCAAGACAAAAAAGTACTAAAAACAGTCACTTTTGCCTCTTTGAGCTGTATTTTCACCCTCTTAACATGCTCCAAAACTCACCAAACTGAACACACACATCAGGACTGGCAAAAATTGCGATTTAATAAAAAAAACCTAACCCCAAATCTCAAAATTGCGCTCTAGCGCAATTTTTTAATAAAACGCACAAAAAACTGCTCCTCGGAAGAAAATATTGACAAAACTGCCTGTAACTCCCACTGGGAAGGTCAGAGACACATGAAACAAAACCTCTATGTAGGTCTCACTTAGACCTACATTTCATAGATTGACAACCCACAGCAAAAATCTACAGGAAGTTTGTAATTCCCTCTTCAAAACAAATTTTTTGTAAAAACCGGTCACCTTCCTTCAAAAACTATCTCCTCTGAGCGCGTTTGTCGTTTCGGCTTCAAACTAACACAGGAGAGAGATTGAACCCTTGTGTATAAAATAACAGAACAGCGTTTTTCTAACTGCTCCGGTTTTGATTTTATGACCCTTCAAAGAACCTCTGCGCTGATGCTGCTGCGCTGCTGTTATTTCAAGATGGCTGCTTAAAAGCAGGAAGCACCAACGTGCCCACACAATGCAGACAAGGTAGGTACACTAGACAAAAGTATTGGGACACTTCAGACTAAAAGTTGACAAAAGTATTGGGACACTTATGATGACCACTGGCCAAAAGTATTGGGACACGTATGACTACCACTGGACAAAAGTATTGGGACACATACGACGAAAACTGGACAAAAGTATTGGGACACTTGGGACTACAACTTGACAAAAGTATTGGGACACTTATGATTAGCACTGGACAAAAGTATTGGGACACTTAGGACTAGCACCTGCCAAATACGCGGGCCCGACCAACGCTGCTTGCAGCTTTAATTTTACTTGTTTTGGAAAGTCTTGACAAGCCAAATTTTCTTGTTTTATTGGCAGATAATTTTGCTTAGTTCAAATAAAATACCCCTCATTTTTGTATTTTTTTTCTTGTTTTTGAACACTGACTTTTTGCAGTGTATTTCTGTTCAAAATTGTTAGAAATGTCACATGTTAAATGTTTAAATATTAACTGTCAGTTTGCTGTACTGTGCCAACTGTACTACTATATGAGTACCTATTTTCTATTGTTTCATTGAAAATAAAACAGCAAAGTCCATTTGGCTGTCATCTGTTTTAATTATGAGACACAATTGTGTCAAAGTCATGATTTTTTTTTATTTCATGCTTGAAATAAGAAATGATGACTTTAAAAAAGTAGTTTTATACTTGTGAGTGTTGATGACACAGCTTTGCAACAGTTGATATTCTAGTTTCAAGCATGTTTTACTCAATATACAGGTAAAAGCCAGTATATTAGAATATTTTGAAAAACTTGATTTATTTCAGTAATTGCATTCAAAAGGTGTAACTTGTACATTATATTTATTCATTGCACACAGACTGATGCATTCAAATGTTTATTTCATTTAATTTTGATGATTTGAAGTGGCAACAAATGAAAATCCAAAATTCCGTGTGTCACAAAATTAGAATATTACTTAAGGCTAATACAAAAAAGGGATTTTTAGAAATGTTGGCCAACTGAAAAGTATGAAAATGAAAAATATGAGCATGTACAATACTCAATACTTGGTTGGAGCTCCTTTTGCCTCAATTACTGCGTTAATGCGGCGTGGCATGGAGTCGATGAGTTTCTGGCACTGCTCAGGTGTTATGAGAGCCCAGGTTGCTCTGATAGTGGCCTTCAACTCTTCTGCGTTTTTGGGTCTGGCATTCTGCATCTTCCTTTTCACAATACCCCACAGATTTTCTATGGGGCTAAGGTCAGGGGAGTTGGCGGGCCAATTTAGAACAGAAATACCATGGTCCGTAAACCAGGCACGGGTAGATTTTGCGCTGTGTGCAGGCGCCAAGTCCTGTTGGAACTTGAAATCTCCATCTCCATAGAGCAGGTCAGCAGCAGGAAGCATGAAGTGCTCTAAAACTTGCTGGTAGACGGCTGCGTTGACCCTGGATCTCAGGAAACAGAGTGGACCGACACCAGCAGATGACATGGCACCCCAAACCATCACTGATGGTGGAAACTTTACACTAGACTTCAGGCAACGTGGATCCTGTGCCTCTCCTGTCTTCCTCCAGACTCTGGGACCTCGATTTCCAAAGGAAATGCAAACCAAACCAACCCATGCCATGTCATCTGCTGGTGTCGGTCCACTCTGTTTCCTGAGATCCAGGGTCAACGCAGCCGTCTACCAGCAAGTTTTAGAGCACTTCATGCTTCCTGCTGCTGACCTGCTCTATGGAGATGGAGATTTCAAGTTCCAACAGGACTTGGCGCCTGCACACAGCGCAAAATCTACCCGTGCCTGGTTTACGGACCATGGTATTTCTGTCCTAAATTGGCCCGCCAACTCCCCTGACCTTAGCCCCATAGAAAATCTGTGGGGTATTGTGAAAAGGAAGATGCAGAATGCCAGACCCAAAAACGCAGAAGAGTTGAAGGCCACTATCAGAGCAACCTGGGCTCTCATAACACCTGAGCAGTGCCAGAAACTCATCGACTCCATGCCACGCCGCATTAACGCAGTAATTGAGGCAAAAGGAGCTCCAACCAAGTATTGAGTATTGTACATGCTCATATTTTTCATTTTCATACTTTTCAGTTGGCCAACATTTCTAAAAATCCCTTTTTTGTATTAGCCTTAAGTAATATTCTAATTTTGTGACACACGGAATTTTGGATTTTCATTTGTTGCCACTTCAAATCATCAAAATTAAATGAAATAAACATTTGAATGCATCAGTCTGTGTGCAATGAATAAATATAATGTACAAGTTACACCTTTTGAATGCAATTACTGAAATAAATCAAGTTTTTCAAAATATTCCAATTTACTGGCTTTTACCTGTAGGTCATCAAATCAAATATCTTACTGAGATAATTTAGGACCAAAACACTTAAAACAAGTAAAACACTCTAACATCAAATCTGCTTAGTGAGACAGAAAATAAGCAAATATCAGCCTTATTTGACATATTTCATCTTACTTACATTTCAGTGTTTGCAGTGTGAGCACAGTGGATGCTACTCTTGATATTGTTTGTATCTTCTTATTTCCTTTCCTTCCAGCCTCTCTCCAGCTGCAGAGATTGGAGTTCAATTTCATATCATCAAATAAATGTCAGCGGGATTGTGTCAGGAAGGAGAATAGAGAGGCGAGCAACTTCATCATACAAATCGGCCTTTAAGCGTGTTATTCGCGTCTGTAATTACCAATCCGTCCGCGTTCTCGCAACATGGCAGACGTCTGTCGGAGAGGAAGAGTGGGAGGCGTGGAAATAGTCTGCTTTTAGGTCAACTCCTAGGAGAAGGAGAGGTGTGTGTGTGTGGGAGTGGGAGTGGGTGTTTGTCTTCACGAGTAGTGGGGAAGATATGGCAGCTGCCTGAAGAAAAAAGCTGAGCTGCTTGCATCCCAGGGAAGCTTTCATCCTCCTACCTGCCCACCCAAAGAAGCCGAGGGTGGGGGGGGTACTCTCATGCGCAGGATGAGATTCTGCTGAAATTTCACAAGCTCGCTCCTACAGCTCCACCTTCAATTGCATCACCCGAGACATCTTCTGTACTTGCCAAAGTAGGGTTGTCCCCGATACCAAATATGCCAAAATGTATTTCGGTACTTTTCTAAATAAAGGGGAACAGGAAAAATGTCATTATTGGCGTTATTTGAACAAAAAATACATGAAACATGTTTTTTGAATTATTGCAATTTAGTGCTTGAATAAAATAGTGAACATACTAGACCAGTGGTTCTTGAATGGGGGTACGCGTACCCCTGGGGCAGGGGTCGGCAACCCGCGGCTCAGCAGTTTACTTGCCGACCCCCCCCCCCCCCGATTTTCCCAGGAGACTTCCGGATTTCAGTGCCTCTAGCAGATAACTCTCGGGATTAATATTCTCCGATTTTCACCCTTACAATAATAATTAAAGCTGCAAGCAGCGTTGGTCGGGCCCGCATATTTGGCAGCTGCTAGTCCTAAGTGTCCCAATACTTTTGTCCAGTTTTAGTCCTAAGTGTCCCAATACTTTGGTCAAGTTGTAGTCCTAAGAGTCCCAATACTTTTGTCCAGTGTAGGTGTCCCAATACTTTTGTCCAGTCCTATGTGTCCCAATACTTTTGTCTAGTGGTAGTCCAAAGTGTCCCAATACTTTTGTCCAGTTTTAGTCCTAAGTGTCCCAATACTTTTCTCCAGTTTTTGTCCCAAGTGTCCCAATACTTTTGTCAAGTGTTAGTCCCAAGTGTCCCAATACTTTTGTCCAGTTCACGTCCCAAGTGTCCCAATACTTTTTTCCAGTTTTAGTCCTAAGTGTCCCAATACTTTTGTCCCGTGTTAGTCCGAAATTTCCCAATACTTATGTCAAGTTTTAGTCCTGTGTCCCAATACTTTCGTCAAGTTTTAATCCTAAGTGTCCCAATATTTTTGTCCAGTTTTAGTCCTAAGTGTCCCAAAACTTTTGTCCAGTTTTAGTCCTAAGTGTCCCAATACTTTTGTCCAGTTTTAGTCCTAAGTGTCCCAATACTTTGGTCAAGTTGTAGTCCTAAGAGTCCCAACACTTTTGTCCAGTGTAGGTGTCCCAATACTTTTGTCCAGTGGTAGTCCTATGTGTCCCAATACTTTTGTCTAGTGGTAGTCCGAAGTGTCCCAATACTTTTGTCCAGTTTTAGTCCTAAGTGTCCCAATACTTTGGTCAAGTTGTAGTCCTAAGAGTCCCAATACTTTTGTCCAGTGTAGGTGTCCCAATACTTTTGTCCAGTGGTAGTCCTAAGTGTCCCAATACTTTTGTCTAGTGATAGTCCGAAGTGTCCCAATACTTTTGTCCAGTTTTAGTCCTATGTGTCCCAATACTTTTCTCCAGTTTTTGTCCTAAGTGTCCCAATACTTTTGTCAAGTGTTGGTCCCAAGTGTCCCAATACTTTTGTCCAGTTCACGTCCCAAGTGTCCCAATACTTTTTTCCACTTTTAGTCCTAAGTGTCCCAATACTTTTGTCCCGTGTTAGTCCGAAATTTCCCAATACTTATGTCAAGTTTTAGTCCTCAGTATCCCAATACTTTCGTCAAGTTTTAGTCCTAAGTGTCCCAATACTTTGGTCAAGTTGTAGTCCTAAGAGTCCCAATACTTTTGTCCAGTGTAGGTGTCCCAATACTTTTGTCCAGTCATATGTGTCCCAATACTTTTGTCTAGTGGTAGTCCGAAGTGTCCCAATACTTTTGTCCAGTTTCAGTCCTAAGTGTCCCAATACTTTTCTCCAGTTTTTGTCCTAAGTGTCCCAATACTTTTGTCAAGTGTTAGTCCCAAGTGTCCCAATACTTTTGTCCAGTTCACGTCCCAAGTGTCCCAATACTTTTTTCCAGTTTTAGTCCTAAGTGTCCCAATACTTTTGTCCCGTGTTAGTCCGAAATTTCCCAATACTTATGTCAAGTTTTAGTCCTGTGTCCCAATACTTTCGTCAAGTTTTAATCCTAAGTGTCCCAATACTTTTGTCCAGTTTTAGTCCTAAGTGTCCCAAAACTTTTGTCCAGTTTTAGTCCTAAGTGTCCCAATACTTTTGTCCAGTTTTAGTCCTAAGTGTCCCAATACTTTGGTCAAGTTGTAGTCCTAAGAGTCCCAATACTTTTGTCCAGTGTAGGTGTCCCAATACGTTTGTCCAGTGGTAGTCCTATGTGTCCCAATACTTTTGTCTAGTGGTAGTCCGAAGTGTCCCAATACTTTTGTCCAGTTTTAGTCCTAAGTGTCCCAATACTTTTCTCCAGTTTTCGTCCTAATTGTCCCAATACTTTTGTAAAGTGTTAGTCCCAAGTGTCCCAATACTTTTGTCCAGTTCACGTCCCAAGTGTCCCAATACTTTATTCCAGTTTTAGTCCTAAGTGTCCCAATACTTTTGTCCCGTGTTAGTCCGAAGTTTCCCAATACTTATGTCAAGTTTTAGTCCTCAGTGTCCCAATACTTTCGTCAAGTTTTAGTCCCAAGTGTCCCAATACTTTTGTCCAGTTCACGTCCCAAGTGTCCCAATATTTTTTTCCAGTTTTAGTCCTAAGTGTCCCAATACTTTTGTCTCGTGTTAGTCCGAAGTTTCCCAATACTTATGTCAAGTTTTAGTCCTCAGTGTCCCAATACTTTCGTCAAGTTTTAATCCTAAGTGTCCCAATACTTTTGTCCAGTTTTAGTCGTAAGTGTCCCAAAACTTTTGTCCAGTTTTAGTCCTAAGTGTCCCAATACTTTTGTCCAGTTTTCGTCCTAAGTGTCCCAATACTTTTGTCCAGTTTTAGTCCTAAGTGTCCCAATACTTTTCTCCAGTATTCGTCCTAAGTGTCCCAATACTTTTGTCCCGTGTTAGTCCGGAATTTCCCAATACTTGTGTCAAGTTTTAGTCCTCAGTGTCCCAATACTTTCGTCAAGTTTTAATCCTAAGTGTCCCAATACTTTTGTCCAGTTTTAGTCCTAAGTGTCCCAAAACTTTTGTCCAGTTTTAGTCCTAAGTGTCCCAATACTTTTGTCCAGTTGTAGTCCTAAGTGTCCCAATACGTTTGTCCAGTTTTAGTCCTCAGTGTCCCAATACTTTCGTCAAGTTTTAATCCTAAGTGTCCCAATACTTTTGTCCAGTTTTAGTCCTAAGTGTCCCAAAACTTTTGTCCAGTTTTAGTCCTAAGTGTCCCAAAACTTTTGTCCAGTTTTAGTCCTAAGTGTCCCAATACTTTGGTCAAGTTGTAGTCCTAAGAGTCCCAATACTTTTGTCCAGTGTAGGCTTCCCAATACTTTTGTCCAGTGGTAGTCCTAAGTGTCCCAATACTTTTGTCTAGTGGTAGTCCGAAGTGTCCCAATACTTTTGTGCAGTTTTAGTCCTAAGTGTCCCAATACTTTTCTCCAATTTTCGTCCTAAGTGTCCCAATACTTTTGTCAAGTGTTAGTCCCAAGTGTCCCAATACTTTTGTCCAGTTCACGTCCCAAGTGTCCCAATACTTTTTTCCAGTTTTAGTCCTAAGTGTCCCAATACTTTTGTCCAGTGGTAGTCCTAAGTGTCCCAATACTTTTGTCTAGTGGTAGTCCGAAGTGTCCCAATACTTTTGTGCAGTTTTAGTCCTAAGTGTCCCAATACTTTTCTCCAATTTTCATCCTAAGTGTCCCAATACTTTTGTCAAGTGTTAGTCCCAAGTGTCCCAATACTTTTGTCCAGTTCACGTCCCAAGTGTCCCAATACTTTTTTCCAGTTTTAGTCCTAAGTGTCCCAATACTTTTGTCCCGTGTTAGTCCGAAATTTCCCAATACTTATGTCAAGTTTTAGTCCTCAGTGTCCCAATACTTTCGTCAAGTTTTAATCCTAAGTGTCCCAATACTTTTGTCCAGTTTTAGTCCTAAGTGTCCCAAAACTTTTGTCCAGTTTTAGTCCTAAGTATCCTAATACTTTTGTCAAGTTGTAGTCCTAAGTGTCCCAATACTTTTGTCCAGTGTAAGCGTCCCAATACTTTTGTCCACTGGTAGTCCTTTGAAGCCGAAACAGCAAACGTGCTCAGAGGAGATAATGTTTGAAGACAGGTCACCGGTTTTTACAAAAATTTAGTTTTGAAGGGGGAATTGCAAACTTCCTGTAGATTTTTGCTGAAGGATGTCAATCTATGAAATGTAGGTCTAAGTGAGACCTACATAGAGGTTTTTGTTTCATGTCTCTCCGACCTTCCCAGTGGGAGTTACAGGCAGTTTTGTCATTTTTTTCTTCCGAGGAGCAGTTTTTTCTGCGTTTTATTCCAAAATTGCGAGAGCGCAATTTTGAGATTTGGGGTTAAGTTTTTTTTTTTATTAGATAGCAATTTTTGCCAGTCCTGATGTGTGTGTTCAGTTCGGTGAGTTTTGAAGCATGTTAAGGGGGTCAAATTACAGCTCAAAGAGGCAAAAGTGACTGTTTTTAGTACATTTTTGTCTTGAAGGGGGAATTGCCAACTTCAGGTCCAAATTTAATAGGGTCCTCTGTCCCATTGTAAAAGGACTCCCGTTGGGCTTTGCGGGCCCTAATAAGGGCGTATCATGATGGTACAGCATTTACCACCCTCTTCAATTTGTATTAACAGCGTGCCAGCCCAATCTCTTGTTATATGCAACTCCTACTTGCACATGCAGGTGACAGCAATGCATACTTGGTCAACAGCCACACAAGTTACACTGACGGTGACCATATAATACAACCTTAACACTCTTACTAACAATGCGCCACACTTTGAACCAAAACAAGAATGACAAACACATTTCGGGAGAACATAAACACAACAGAACAAATACCCAGAATCCCATGCAGCCCTGACTCTTCCGGGCTACATTATACACCCCTCCTCTATGCGTCGGTTGAGGTGGGCGGGGTTTGGTAGCGGGGGTGTATAATGTAGCCCGGAAGAGTTAGGGCTGCATGGGATTCTGGGTATTTGTCCTGTTGTGTTTATGTTGTGTTACGGTGCAGATGTTCTCCCGAAATGTGTTTGTCATTCTTGTTTGGTGTGGGTTCACAGTGTGGCGCATTATTAGTAAGAGTGTTAAAGTGCTGTATTTTACTGCTTTATCTCTTTTTTTCAACCAAAAATGCTTTGCTCTGATTAGGGGGTACTTGAATTAAAAAAAAAATCACAGGGGGTACATCACTGAAAAAAGGTTGAGAACCACTGTACTAGACAACTTGTCTTTTAGTAGTAAGTAAACAAACAAAGACTCCTAATTTAGCTGCTAACATATGCAGTAACAAATGAAACCCTCCCACCTAAATCTAAACCCCTAATAAATGCCTGATAATATGATGAAACACCACTCGTATTGACCCCGAATATTAGACCATACCAAATGTAACGTATTCTTTTATTTTCAAGACTAGTTTTTGGAAAAAAAATATGATAACATGCAAGATTTTTTTTAAAGAAGGTTCGTAATATTGTTCAAATTACTAGTGGTGTTCTGGTGTTGTCCCGATACCAATATTTTGTATTTCAATACTTTTCGGTGCTTTTCGATACTTTTCTGAATAAAGAGGACCACAAAAAATGTCATTATTGGCTTTATTTTAACAACAAATCTTAGTGTACATGAAACATATGTTTATTATTGCAATTTAGTGCTTAAATAAAATAGTGAACATACTAGACAACTTGTCTTTTAGTAGTAAGTAAACAAACAAAGACTCCTAATTTAGCTGCTAACATATGCAGTAACAAATGAAACCCTCCCACCTAAATCTAAACCCCTAATAAAATGCTTGATAATATGATGAAACACCACTCGTATTGACCCCGAATATTAGACCATACCAAATGTAACGCATCCCCTCGTTTTCAAGACTAGTTTGTGGGAAAAAAATATGATAACATGCAAGATTTTTTTTAAAGAAGGTTCGTAATATTGTTCAAATTACTAGTGGTGTTCTAGTGTTGTCCCGATACCAATATTTTGTATTTCAATACTTTTCGGTGCTTTTCGATACTTTTCTAAATAAAGAGGACCACAAAAAATGTCATTATTGGCTTTATTTGAACAAAAAATCTTAGTGCACATGAAACATATGTTTATTATTGTAATTTAGTCCTTAAACAAAATAGTGAACATACTAGACAACTTGTCCTTTAGTAGTAAGTAAACAAACAAAGACTCCTAATTTAGCTGCTAACATATGCAGTAACAAATGAAACCCTCCCACCTAAATCTAAACCCCTAATAAATGCCTGATAATATGATGAAACACCACTCGTATTGACCCCGAATATTAGACCATACCAAATGTAACGCATCCCCTCGTTTTCAAGACTAGTTTTTGGAAAAAAAATATGATAACATGCAAGATTTTTTTTAAAGAAGGTTCGTAATATTGTTCAAATTACTAGTGGTGTTCTAGTGTTGTCCCGATTTTGTATTTCAATACTTTTCAATACTTTTCTAAATAAAGAGGACCACAAAAAAATGGCATAATTGGCTTTATTTGAACAAAAAATCTTAGTGTACATGAAACATATGTTTATTATTGCAATTTAGTCCTTAAATAAAGTAGTGAACATACTAGACAACTTGTCTTTTAGTAGTAAGTAAACAAACAAAGACTCCTAATTTAGCTGCTAACATATGCAGTAACAAATGAAACCCTCCCACCTAAATCTAAACCCCTAATAAATGCCTGATATTATGATGAAACACCACTCGTATTGACCCCGAATATTAGACCATACCAAATGTAACGCATCCCCTCGTTTTCAAGACTAGTTTGTGGAAAAAAATATGATAACATGCAAGATTTTTTTAAAGAAGGTTCGTAATATTGTTCAAATTACTAGTGGTGTTCTAGTGTTGTCCCGATACCAATATTTTGTATTTCAATACTTTTCGGTGCTTTTCGATACTTTTCTAAATATAGAGGACCACAAAAAATGTCATTATTGGCTTTATTTGAACAAAAAATCTTAGTGTACTTGAAACATATGTTTATTATTGCAATTTAGTCCTTAAATAAAGTAGTGAACATACTAGACAACTTGTCTTTTAGTAGTAAGTAAACAAAGACTCCTAATTTAGCTGCTAACATATGCAGTAACAAATGAAACCCTCCCACCTAAATCTAAACCCCTAATAAAATGCCTGATAATATGATGAAACACCACTCGTATTGACCCCGAATATTAGACCATACCAAATGTAACTCATCCCCTCGTTTTCAAGACTAGTTTTTGGAAAAAAAATATGATAACATGCAAGATTTTTTTTAAAGAAGGTTCGTAATATTGTTCAAATTACTAGTGGTGTTCTGGTGTTGTCCCGATACCAATATTTTGTATTTCAATACTTTTCGGTACTTTTCTAAATAAAGAGGACCACAAAAAAATGTCATTATTGGCTTTATTTGATCAAAAAAACATATGTTTATTATTGCAATTTAGTCCTTAAATAAAATAGTGAACATACTAGACAACTTGTCTTTTAGTAGTAAGTAAACAAACAAAGACTCCTAATTAGTCGTATGCAGTAACATATTGTGTCATTTATACACCTATTATTTTGTACACGTTATGAGGGACAAACTGTAAAAAATGTATTATTAATCCACTTGTTCATTTACTGTTCATATCTTCTTATTTTCTGTTTCAACATGTTCTATCTACACTTCTGTTAAAATACAATAATCACTTATTCTTCTCTTCTTTGATACTTGACATTAGTTTTGGATGATACCACACATTTAGGTATGGATGTGATACCAAGTAGTTACAGGATCATACATTGGTCATAATCAAAGTCCTCATGTGTCCAGGGACGTATTTACTGACTTTAGAAACATAATATACATTTTTAAAAAAGGAAAAAATATTTTGTGTTGATAAAAAATATTGATGTAATCATAGTAGTATTGACTAGATACGCTACTGTACTTGGTATCATTACAGTGGATCCACCCATGGCATTTGTTTACATTGTGACGCCGGTGAGCTATTGTATCCTCCTGTACTGAAACATGTTTAGCTATTCTCTGTCCTCCAGTGATAGTGTTACTTGTAAGAAACGTACTTTATTTGTCGCCATGTAGGCCAGGATTAGTGATTTAGAAGTAGCTACAACACTGGATGTTAGCTGCTAGCTAGCTAGCCATGTCTTAAAGCACTTCTTCCTGAGGGTGTTTCAGTGTCATAACTTCACCTTTATCTTTACTTTTTACGCCAAAATGTGTCCGTTCTCCCTTTTCTGTCTACACGCTGTGTCTGCTTGTAAGTACTCTGTGTGTGTGCGCGCTGCCGAACATGCTCCTCTGCTCGTAAAAACCAGCAATGTCACGACGTGACAACGCGCCGTCATGCCCGTTAAAAAAAATTGCGGGGTGGGGAACGGTACTTTTTTACAGGCGGTATAGTACCGAATATAATTCATTAGTATCGCGGTACTATACTAGTACCGGTTTACCGTACAACCCTAGTTGTCACAATATTAAAAGTCTGCCATGATTAGAAGACACACAAATGTGTATCCAGAAGTAGGAACACATTCGATGCCCAAAGTCAGACGTGCGCTGCTATGGAAACGGAAATCAATGTGCTGAGGAATTAGTTCCGCTTGTGCATAAAATGATCAAAATACGGTAAATATTGTACATAATACATATTGTTATGATCGTGTATGTCACTACATTATATATATACTTGCAGTGTGTATATTGTACATATTACATATTGTTATGAAGGTGTCTGTTACTACATTATATATATACTTGCAGTGTGTATATTGTACATTTTACATATTGTTATGAAGGTGTCTGTTACTACATTATATATATATATATATATATATATATATATATATATATATATATAAATATATATATATATATATATATATATATATATATATATATATATACCTGTGTATATTGTACATATTACATAGTGTTATGAAGGTGTCTGTTACTACATTATATATATATATATATATATATATATATATATATATATATATATATATATATACCTGTGTGTATATATATATATATACCTGTGTATATTGTACATATTACATAGTGTTATGAAGGTGTCTGTTACTACATTATATATATACTTGCAGTGTGTATATTGTACATATTACATATTGTTATGAAGGTGTCTGTTACTACATTATATATATACTTGCAGTGTGTATATTGTACATATTACATATTGTTATGAAGGTGTCTGTTACTACATGATATATATATATATATATATATATAAATATATATATATATATATATATATATATATATATATATATATATATATATATATATATATATATATACTTGCAGTGTGTATATTGTACAAATTCCATATTGTTGTGAAGGTGTCTGTTACTACATTATATATATATATATATATATATATATATATATATATATATATATATATATATATATATATATATATATATATATATATTTATATATATATATATATATATATATATATATTTATATATATATATATATACCTGTGTATATTGTACATATTACATATTGTTATGAAGGTGTCTGTTACTAAATGATATATATATATATACTTGCAGTGTGTATATTGTACATATTACATATTGTTATGAAGGTGTGTGTTACTACATGATATATATATATATATATATATATATATATATATATATATATATATATATATATATATATATATATATATATATATATATATATATATATATATACTTGCAGTGTGTATATTGTACAAATTACATATTGTTGTGAAGGTGTCTGTTAATACATTTTATATATAAATATATATATATATATATATATATATATATATATATACTGTGCATATATATATATATATATATATATATATAGATATATATATATATATATATATATATATATATATAGTGTATATTGTACATATTACATATTGTTATGAAGGTGTCTGTTACTACATTATATATATACTTGCAGTGTGTATATTGTACATATTACATGTTGTTATGAAGGTGTCTGTTACTACATTATATATATACTTGCAGTGTGTATATTGTACATATTAAATAATGTTATGAAGGTGTCTGTTACTACATTATATATATACTTGCAGTGTGTATAAAACATTGGAGGCTTGTGTTGTGTTTTCCAAATATGTTCTCAAGAGAAAAAGACTACAGTGTGAGAATGAGGTGTGAGCAGCGGTCATTTTCCAAAAATGAAATAATCTGTCATTTTGAGTGTTTCTGTGCAAAATGGTCCATGTTCTAGTACTGGGGTGTGGTCTTATATGTTTTATATCGTATGACAAAACTGAATATTGGACTCAAAGACTTGTGGATCTGATTTGCAAGAGCATAAAAGGTCAGAATCAATGTTGAGAGAGGCTGGGATGTGTTGAATGGTATCAGACACTTCCACACGTGATATCAAACACGCAGAACACGCTCCGATCGGAAAGTTGATCAGATCGATCGGCGCCGGCTTGGCGCTCCGCTCTGCATCGTAATCACGGCCAAGTGTGAGTGAAACATGCGGAAGAAGGTCACAATCAGCCGACGGATCAAAAGGTCAGGCCTCTTCTCCCCCACTTATGGAAAATATCAACATTTAGCTGCATCAGCTCTCACTTTGTGGAGGATTGATCCCAGCAGAGCTCTTATTCTGAAGACTACAACTGTTGGCTCTGAGACTGCTCTTATTCTGAAGACTAGAACTGTTGGATCTGAGACTGCTCTTATTCTGAAGACTAGAACTGGTGGACCTGAGACTGCTCTTATTCTGAAGACTAGAACTGTTGGATCTGAGACTGCTCTTATTCTGAAGACTAGAACTGTTGGATCTGAGACTGCTCTTATTCTGAAGACTAGAACTGTTGGATCTGAGACTGCTCTTATTCTGAAGACTAGAACTGTTTGCTCTGAGACTGCTCTTATTCTGAAAACTTGAACTGTTGGCTCTGAGACTGCTCTTATTCTGAAGACTAGAACTGTTCGATCTGAGACTGCTCTTATTCTGAAGACTAGAACTGTTTGCTCTGAGACTGCTCTTATTCTGAAAACTTGAACTGTTGGCTCTGAGACTGCTCTTATTCTGAAGACTAGAACTGTTCGATCTGAGACTGCTCTTATTCTGAAAACGTGAACTGTTGGCTCTGAGACTGCTCTTATTCTGAAGACTAGAACTGTTGGATCTGAGACTGCTCTTATTCTGAAGACTAGAACTGTTGGATCTGAGACTGCTCTTATTCTGAAGACTAGAACTGTTGGATCTGAGACTGCTCTTTCTCTGTTATTTTGAAGACTAGAACTGTTGGATCCGAGACTGCTCTTATTCTGAAGACTAGAACTGTTGGATTTGAGACTGCTCTTATTCTGAAGACTAGAACTGTTGGATCTGAGACTGCTCTTATTCTGAAGACTAGAACTGTTGGCTCTGAGACTGCTCTTATTCTGAAGACTAGAACTGTTTGCTCTGAGACTGCTCTTATTCTGAAAACTTGAACTGTTGGCTCTGAGACTGCTCTTATTCTGAAGACTAGAACTGTTGGATCTGAGGCTGCTCTTATTCTGAAGACTAGAACTGTTGGATCTGAGACTGCTCTTATTCTGAAGACTAGAACTGTTGGATCTGATACTGCTCTTACTCTGAAGACTAGAACTGTTGGATCTAATACTGCTCTTATTCTGAAGACTAGAACTGTTGGATATGAGACTGCTCTTACTCTGTTATTCTGAAGACTAGAACTGTTGGATTTGAGACTGCTCTTATTCTGAAGACGAGAACTGTTGGATCTGAGACTGCCCTTAATCTGAAGACTAGAACTGTTGGATCTGAGACTGCTCTTATTCTGAAGACTAGAACTGTTGGTTCTGAGACTGCTCTTATTCTGAAGACTAGAACTGTTGGATCTAAGACTGCTCTTATTCTGAAGACTAGAACTGTTGGATCTGAGACTGCTCTTATTCTGAAGCCTAGAACTGTTGGATCTGAGATTGCTCTTATTCTGAAGACTAGAACTGTTGGCTCTGAGACTGCTCTTATTCTGAAGACTAGAACTGTTTGCTCTGAGACTGCTCTTATTCTGAAAACTTGAACTGTTGGCTCTGAGACTGCTCTTATTCTGAAGACTAGAACTGTTGGATCTGAGACTGCTCTTATTCTGAAGACTAGAACTGTTGGATCTGAGACTGCTCTTATTCTGAAGACTAGAACTGTTGGATCTGAGACTGCTCTTTCTCTGTTATTTTGAAGACTAGAACTGTTGGATCCGAGACTGCTCTTATTCTGAAGACTAGAACTGTTGGATTTGAGACTGCTCTTATTCTGAAGACTAGAACTGTTGGATCTGAGACTGCTCTTATTCTGAAGACTAGAACTGTTGGATCTGAGACTGCTCTTATTCTGAAGACTAGAACTGTTGGTTCTGAGACTGCTCTTATTCTGAAGACTAGAACTGTTGGATCTAAGACTGCTCTTATTCTGAAGACTAGAACTGTTGGATCTGAGACTGCTCTTATTCTGAAGACTAGAACTGTTGGATCTGAGACTGCTCTTATTCTGAAGACAAGAATTGTTGGATCTGAGACTGCTCTTATTCTGAAGACTAGAACTGTTGGATCTGAGACTGCTCTTATTCTGAAGACTAGAACTGTTGGACTTGAGACTGCTCTTATTCTGAAGACTAGAACTGTTGGATCTGAGACTGCTCTTATTCTGAAGACTAGAACTGTTGGACTTGAGACTGCTCTTATTCTGAAGACTAGAACTGTTGGATCTGAGACTGCTCTTATTCTGAAGACTAGAACTGTTGGATCTAATACTGCTCTTATTCTGAAGACTAGAACTGTTGGATCTGAGACTGCTCTTATTCTGAAGACGAGAACTGGTGGATCTGAGACTGCTCTTATTCTGAAGACTAGAACTGTTGGATCTGAGACTGCTCTTGTTCTGAAGACTAGAACTGTTGGATCTGAGACTGCTCTTATTCTGAAGACTAGTACTGTTGGATCTGAGACTGCTCTTATTCTGAAGACTAGAACTGTTGGAGCTGAGACTGCTCTTATTCTGAAGACTAGAACTGTTGGATCTGAGACTGCTCTTATTCTGAAGACTAGAACTGTTGGATCTGAGATTGCTCTTATTCTTAGAAGACTAGAACTGTTGGATCTGAGACTGCTCTTATTCTGAAGACTAGAACTGTTGGATCTGAGATTGCTCTTATTCTGAAGACTAGAACTGTTGGATCTGAGACTGCTCTTATTCTGAAGACTAGAACTGTTGGATCTGAGACTGCTCTTATTCTGAAGACTAGATCTGTTGGATCTGAGACTGCTCTTATTCTGAAGACTAGAACTGTTGGATCTGAGACTGCTCTTATTCTGAAGACTAGAACTGTTGGATCTGAGACTGTTCTTATTCTGAAGACTAGAACTGTTCGCTCTAAGACTGCTCTTATTCTGAAGACTAGGACTGTTGGATCTGAGACTGCTCTTATTCTGAAGACTAGAACTGTTGGATCTGAGACTGCTCTTATTCATAAGACTAGAACTGTTGGATCTGAGACTGCTCTTATTCTGAAGACTAGAACTGTTGGATCTGAGACTGCTCTTATTCTGAAGACGAGAACTGTTGGATCTGAGACTGCCCTTATTCTGAAGGCTAGAACTGTTGGCCCTGAGACTGCTCTTATTCTGAAGACTAGAACTGTTGGATCTGAGACTGCTCTTATTCTGAAGACTAGAACTGTTGGCCCTGAGACTGCTCTTATTCTGAAGACTAGAACTGTTGGATCTGAGACTGCTCTTATTCTGAAGACTAGAACTGTTGGCTCTAAGACTGCTCTTATTCTGAAGACTAGGACTGTTGGATCTGAGACTGCTCTTATTCTGAAGACTAGAACTGTTGGATCTGAGACTGCTCTTTCTCTGTTATTCTGAAGACTAGAACTGTTGGATCCGAGACTGCTCTTATTCTGAAGACTAGAACTGTTGGATTTGAGACTGCTCTTATTCATAAGACTAGAACTGTTGGATCTGAGACTGCTCTTATTCTGAAGACTAGAACTGTTGGATCTGAGACTGCTCTTATTCTGAAGACGAGAACTGTTGGATCTGAGACTGCCCTTATTCTGAAGACTAGAACTGTTGGATCTGAGACTGCTCTTATTCTGAAGACTAGAACTGTTGGATCTGAGACTGCTCTTATCCTGAAGACTAGAACTGTTGGACTTGAGACTGCTCTTATTCTGAAGACTAGAACTGTTGGATCTGAGACTGCTCTTATTCTGAAGACTAGAACTGTTGGATCTAATACTGCTCTTATTCTGAAGACTAGAACTGTTGGATCTGAGACTGCTCTTATTCTGAAGACTAGAACTGTTGGATCTAATACTACTCTTATTCTGAAGACTAGAACTGTTGGATCTGAGACTGCTCTTATTCTGAAGACGAGAACTGTTGGATCTGAGACTGCTCTTATTCTGAAGACTAGAACTGTTGGATCTGAGACTGCTCTTATTCTGAAGACTAGAACTGTTGGATCTGAGACTGTTCTTGTTCTGAAGACTAGAACTGTTGGATCTGAGACTGCTACATTGAGAATATAGAACATTACACACGGCGCTCAAAAATCTACGAAAATGTTTTTAGTACGACTTCGGTAAGCTATGAAGCCGCACCGCTTGATGGATTGGTTGGATTTTTGTTGGCAACATTATGCAAAAGAAACTTTTCTGGCCTTCTGGTACCTGTTGATGTGTATTTGGGATCTGCATAAGTCCTGAAAATTTGTGCGCATCCGCCTTTTGTAGTCCGTGGCGACAACATAGTTGATAAGCTTCTTCTTTTTCTCTATCTTCTTGTTATGGGACATTCATCCTCCACTGTTGCCATTTCTAATATAAAGTAGTGTAAAGTTCTTACTTATATCCGTCAGTAAACTCGCCATGAAAGCGCTAAAACATACCGGTGTAGTGACTTTACATTATTCACCCAAGGAACTTTAGTTATTAGAGAATTCCGGTCGGGCGGTTTTTTGATTGAAGTAAAGTGTGAATGTGTCATGTCTGTGTGATCATGTTTTTGTTTTGGTCATGTTCGTTTTGGGTTTTGGACTTTTTGTGCACATTTGTTTTGTCACCATAGCAACCATTAGTTTTCACCTGTCACGTCACGCACCTGTTTCACGTTTTGAGTCACGCACCTGCTTTCACTAATCATGTCCATAGTATTTAAGTTCATTATTTTCAGTTTGTCGTTCTGACGACCTCCACATTTATGCTTCTGTACACTCTTCGTCCTCTAAGATCCTGCTTCATGTCCCTTGTCAAAGTAAGTTTTTGTTCCATGTTTATAGTCTTTTTGTTTTTTCATAGTTTGTTTCTCCGCCACTGTGCGTGCTTTTCATTTGTGCTTTTTTGCTATAGTATTTTGGTTTCATAGTTTATTCTCCGCCACTGTGCGCGCCTTTTGTTTGATCCTTTTTTTTTGTAGTTCTAGTGTTTCAATAAAAAAATGTACTCACATTCCCGTCTCGCCCGAGCCAACTTTCCGTTGCATCCCAGAAAAGCTAACTCCCAGGACCAAGTCTTGACAGAATGTCATTAAAACTGTTAGCTCCATCTTCTGACACTTCTTCCACTCCCGTCCTTGCACGCTACACCGCTACAACAAAGATGACGGGGAGAAGACGCTGTCGAAGTGGAGGCACGTAAATAAGACCGCCCACAAAACCGCACATTCTGAAGAGACTGTTAGAAAGCAACTTGAAGATGATGTGTAAAACATCATCTATGCAACATTTTGAGCAAAGAACCACCATTACTTCCACTCTTTAAGAAGGGGAACCGGAGGGTGTGTTCTAACTATCGTGGGATCACACTCCTCAGCCTTCCCGGTAAGGTCTATTCAGGTGTACTGGAGAGGAGGCTACGCCGGATAGTCGAACCTCGGATTCAGCAGGAACAGTGTGGTTTTCGTCCTGGTCGTGGAACTGTGGACCAGCTCTATACTCTCGGCAGGGTCCTTGAGGGTGCATGGGAGTTTGCCCAACCAGTCTACATGTGTTTTGTGGACTTGGAGAAGGCATTCGACCGTGTCCCTCGGGAAGTCCTGTGGGGAGTGCTCAGAGAGTATGGGGTATCGGACTGTCTGATTGTGGCAGTCCGCTCCCTGTATGATCAGTGCCAGAACTTGGTCCGCATTGCCGGTAGTAAGTCGGACACGTTTCCAGTGAGGGTTGGACTCCGCCAAGGCTGCCCTTTGTCACCCATTCTGTTCATAACTTTTATGGACAGAATTTCTAGGCGCAGTCAAGGCGTTGAGGGGATCTGGTTTGGTGGCTGCAGGATTAGGTCTCTGCTTTTTGCAGATGATGTGGTCCTGATGGCTTCATCTGGCCAGAATCTTCAGCTCTCACTGGATCGGTTCGCAGTCGAGTGTGAAGCGACTGGGATGAGAATCAGCACCTCCAAGTCCGAGTCCATGGTTCTCGCCCGGAAAAGGGTGGAGTGCCATCTCCGGGTTGGGGAGGAGATCTTGCCCCAAGTGGAGGAGTTCAAGTACCTTGGAGTCTTGTTCACGAGTGAGGGAAGAGTGAATCGTGAGATCGACAGGCGGATCGGTGCGGCGTCTTCAGTAATGCGGACGCTGTATTGGTCTGTTGTGGTGAAGAAGGAGCTGAGCCGGAAGGCAAAGCTCTCAATTTACCGGTCGATCTACGTTCCCATCCTCACCTATGGTCATGAGCTTTGGGTTAGGACCGAAAGGACAAGATCACGGGTACAAGCGGCCGAAATGAGTTTCCTCCGCCGGGTGGCGGGGCTCTCCCTTAGAGATAGGGTGAGAAGCTCTGCCATCCGGGGGGAGCTCAAAGTAAAGCCGCTGCTCCTCCACATGGAGAGGAGCCAGATGAGGTGGTTCGGGCATCTGGTCAGGATGCCACCCGAACGCCTCCCTAGGGAGGTGTTTAGGGCACGTCCGACCGGTAGGAGGCCGCGAGGAAGACCCAGGACACGTTGGGAAGACTATGTCTCCCGGCTGGCCTGGGAACGCCTCGGGATCCCCCGGGAGGAGCTGGACGAAGTGGCTGGGGAGAGGGAAGTCTGGGCTTCCCTGCTTAGGCTGCTGCCCCCGCGACCCGACCTCGGATAAGCGGAAGAAGATGGATGGATGGATGGAACCACCATTACATGTTATGTAGACCACAAGGAAGTCTTTTACATTTAGAAAAAAATCATAATATGACCCCTTTGGTGCGCCTTTTGTATGAAAATAGACCCGCTCATCGGCAGTGCGCCTTATAATCCGGTGCGCCCTATGGTCCGTAAAATAGGGTACCTCAGTCGGAGCCACCAATAACAACATAGCACTTCAAATGTATCCATGACTCATCGATTTACATGACAAAATCCATAAGTTGTCTATCCATGTACTTTGGCGGAGCTTCACATTAGCGAACATTGCAGCCTAACGGCGGACTGATAGCTTTGATTGAGTGGTGAACTTGCCGATATCAGATGTCCTTGTTGTCCAACACACACTCGCTGGTGGAGAGCGGCAAAGTGTTGCAACACAGATCAGATTAGAGCAGCTTTTCTGATTTGTGGTATGAGAAGTCTCATGTATCAAGTAACCATCTAAACCGGCTTATCCTGATACAACCAGGGGCGCACAAACACACACGCGCACACACACACACACACACACACACACACACACACACACACACACGTTCTTGTATTCCTTATCTTATGGAGACCAAAAGAAAAAAGCCTACCTCTTTAGGACCACCCTTTCTAGATATATAAAGATGTGTATTTATAACATTAATAATATATACATACTATGCACATATAAAAAAAGCTTGTTGTGAAAAAATAGTGGGAAAAAGGTCACACTTTCACAAGAAAAACTTGGAATTTTGGCAGTATTATAATAAAAGTCGTCATCTTACTCAACGCAAGTCAAAATTTTACACGAAAAAGTGAACATTTGTGCAACATGATGATAAAAGTTGGAATTTTACACAATGACAGTCGCAATTTCACAAGAAAAGCTTAAACTTTTTGGCAATTTTATGAAAAGAGTCATAATTGTACTCGACAAAAGTCCCAATTTCATAAGAACGCTTTAAAATGTTGGCAATTTAGGACCACCCTTTCTAGATATATAAAGATGTGTATTTACAACATTAATAATATATACATACTATGCAAATATAAAAAAGCTTGTTGTGAAAAATTTGTTGGAATTTCACAAGAAAAAGGTCACAATTTCACAAGAAAAACTTAGAATTTTGGCAGTGTTATAATAAAAGTCGTCATTTTACTCAACGCAAGTCAAAATGTTACAAGAAAAAGTGAACATTTGTGCAATATTATGATAAAAGTTGGAATTTTACTCAATGACAGTCGCAATTTTACAAGAAAAGCTTAAACTTTTTGGCAATTTTATGAAAAGAGTCTTAATTTTACTCAAAAAAAAAGTCCCAATTTTATAAGAACACTTTAAAATGTTGGCAGTATTATAATAATAATCTGAATTTTTCTCGGCAAAATTATGACAAAAGTCATAATTTTACTCATAAAATATGTCGTTATTTTACAGGAACAAAAAAAAAGTGTTAATATTGTGATAAATGTCAGAATTTTATATGACAAATGTCGCTATTTTGCATATTTTATGAAAAAATATTGCAATATTACAGAAACAGAAAGAATATGAGAAATTATTCAAATTTTTATAAGAAAAAGTAAACACGTTGTGAGAAAAAGACTGCTCTGTTATTTATTTTTGATTTTTTTATATTTTTTTCTTTGTAATTGGTTGTTAATCTTCATCATTTACTTCAATTATTACAGCGTGTCTCTATATCCTTTTTTTCCCATTATTATTAATTATGTCCAAAGGGGTTGCATTTCAATTCCTTGCATACACTTGTTATTACAAATGTTGACCAGAGGGGGAGCACTTCAAATTTTTACACACACTTGTTATTTCATATGTTGACAATAGGGGGCGCACTTCAAATTTGTACACACACTTGTAATTTCATATGTTGACCAGAGGGGGAGCACTTAGATTTTTTACACACACTTGTTATTTCATATGTTGACCAGAGGGGGCGCACTTCAAATTTTTACACACACTTGTTATTTCATATGTTGACCAGAGGGGGAGCGCTTCAAATTGTTACACTTGTTATTTCATATGTTGACCAGAGGGGGAGCACTTCAAATTGTTACACACACTTGTTATTCCATATGTTGACCACAGGGGGCGCACTTCCAATTTTTACACACACTTGTTATTTCATACGTTGACCAGAGGGGGAGTACTTTTAAAAGTGACACACAGTCAATTTGAAAAATCCCTCCTTTTTGGGACCACCCTCATTTTGATAGATATCACCACCAGCAGGGGTGCAAATGAGACATTGTCTATTAGATGCAATGTTATTGGGACCATGATTTATGTCATCACTTGTTCACACCTCCTCATATGGAAGATACTTTTCCTTGTTGATGTCTCAAGAAGGGTAGAAATACAAGAACACACACACACACAAACACACGCACACACATTTATTATTGTATTTCTTACCTTCTTGAGACCTGAAAAAAAAGCCTACCTCTTTAGGACCACCCTTTCTAGATATATAAAGTAGTGCATTTACAACATTAATAATATATACATACCACGCTAATATAAAAAAGCTGGTTGTGAAAAATTTGTTGGAATTTCACAAGAAAAAGGTCACAATTTCACAAGAAAAACTTCGAATTTTGGCAGTATTATAATAAAAGTCGTCATTTTACTCAACGCAAGTCAAAATTTTACAAGAAAAAGTGAACATTTGTGCAATATTATGATAAAAGTTGGAATTTTACTCAATAACAGTCGCAATTTTACAAGAAAAGCTTCAACTTTTGGCAATTTTATGAAAAGAGTCGTAATTTTACTCGACAAAAGTCACAATTTTATAAGAGCGCTTTAAAATGTTGGCAATGTTATACAAATAATCTGAATTTTATTCGGCAAAATGATGACAAAAGTCATCATTTTACTAAAAAAAATATGTCGTTATTTTACAGGATCAAAAAAAATTGGCAATGTTGTGATAAAAGTCAGAATTTTATACGACAAATGTCACCATTTTGTATATTTTACGAAAAAATATTGCAATATTACCGAAACGGAAAAATATGAGAAATTGTTCCAATTTTTATAAGGAAAAAGTCGACACATTGTGAGAAAAAGACTGCTTTCAGTTATTTTTTATTTTTTGAATTTTTTAGTTTATAATTGGTTGTTAATCTTCATTATTTACTTGAAATTATTACAGCATGTCTCTATATCCTTTTTTTTTTCATTATTATTAATTTTGTCCAAAGGGGGTGCATTTCAATTCCTTACACACACTTGTTATTACATATGTTGACAAGAGGGGGAGCACTTCAAATTTTTACACACACTTGTTATTTCGTATGTTGACCAGAGGGGGAGCACTTCAAATTTTTACACACACTTGTTATTTCATATGTTGACCAGATCGGAAGCACTTCAAATTGTTACAGACACTTGTTATTCCATATGTTGACCAGAGGGGGTGCACTTCAAATTTTTAGACACACTTGTTATTTCATATGTTGACCAGAGGGGGAGCACTTTTAAAAGTGACACACAGTCCATTTGAAAAATACCTCCTTTTTGGGACCACCCTCATTTTGATAGATGTCACCAGCAGGGGTGCAAATGAGACATTGTCTATTAGATGCAATGTTATTGATTTATGTCATCACTTGTTCACACCTCCTCATATGGAAAATACTTTTCCTTGTTGATGTCTCAAGAAGGGTAGAAATACAAGAACACACACACACATTCTTGTATTTATTACCTTCTGGAGACCTGAGAAAAAAATGCCTACCTCTTTAGGACCAGCCTTTCTAGATATATAAAGATGTGTATTTACAACATTAATAATATATATATACTATGCAAATATAAAAAAGCTTGTTGTGAAAAATGTGTTGGAATTTCACAAGAAAAAGGTCACAATTTCACAAGAAAAACTTACAATGTTGGCAGTGTTATAATAAAAGTCGTCATTTTACTCAACGCAAGTCAAAATTTTACAAGAAAAAGTGAACATTTGTGCAATATTATGATAAAAGTTGGAATTTTACTCAATAACAGTCGCAATTTTACAAGAAAAGCTTCAACTTTTGGCAATTTTATGAAAAGAGTCGTAATTTTACTCGACAAAAGTCACAATTTTATAAGAGCGCTTTAAAATGTTGGCAATGTTATACAAATAATCTGAATTTTATTCGGCAAAATGATGACAAAAGTCATCATTTTACTAAAAAAAATATGTCGTTATTTTACAGGATCAAAAAAAATTGGCAATGTTGTGATAAAAGTCAGAATTTTATATGACAAATGTCACCATTTTGTATATTTTACGAAAAAATATTGCAATATTACCGAAACGGAAAAATATGAGAAATTGTTCCAATTTTTATAAGGAAAAAGTCGACACATTGTGTGAAAAAGACTGCTCTGTTATTTATTTTTGATTTTTTGATATTTTTTTTGTTTATAATTGGTTGTTAATCTTCATCATTTACTTCAATTATTACAGCGTGTCTCTATATCCTTTTTTTCCCATTATTATTAATTATGTCCAAAGGGGTTGCATTTCAATTCCTTGCATACACTTGTTATTACAAATGTTGACCAGAGGGGGAGCACTTCAAATTTTTACACACACTTGTTATTTCATATGTTGACCAGAGGGGGAGCGCTTCAAATTGTTACACTTGTTATTTCATATGTTGACCTGAGGGGGAGCACTTAAATTTTTTACACACACTTGTTATTTCATATGTTGACCAGAGGGGGAGCACTTCAAACTTTTACACACACTTGTTATTTCATATGTTGACCAGAGGGGGTGCACTTCGAATTTTTACACACACTTGTTATTTCATATGTTGACCAGAGGGGGAGCGCTTCAAATTGCTACACACACTTGTTATTTCATATGTTGACCAGAGGGGGAGCACTTCAAATTGTTGCACACACTTGTTATTCCACATGTTGACCAGAGGGGGCGCACTTCAAATTTTTAGACACACTTGTTATTTCATATATTGACCAGAGGGGGAGCACTTCAAATTGTTACACACACTTGTTATTCCATATGTTGACCAGAGGGGGCGCACTTCAAATTTTTAGACACACTTGTTATTTCATATGTTGACCAGAGGGGGAGCACTTAAATGTTTTACACACACTTGTTATTTCATATGTTGACCAGAGGGGGAGCACTTTTCCAACCGACACACAGTCAATTAGAAAAATCCCTCCTTTTTGGGACAACCCTTATTTTGATAGATGTCACCGCCAAATGAGACATTGTCTATTAGATGCAATGGTTTTCCGTATTGGGACCATGACTTTGGTCCTAACTTGTTCACTGGCCTCATATGGAAGCTACTTTTCCTTCTTGATGCCTCAAGAATTGTAGAAATACAAGAACACACACACACACACACACACACACACACACACACACACAGACGCTGAAGAAGAAAGTTGACTGTGATCTAAAGGATAGCTGACTACAGATCAGCGAGGCACAATCTCCAAACAATTCCAAAGCCCCTTTGGTCACGGCTTTAAGGTAGACGGAGCAGTCCTGACTCTCAGATAGAAAGTACATTCTAGTATCTTTAGGGCCACAATGTCATGTCATTGTGCTGGGAGCCTCTAAAGCAGCGATTATCAAGCGGTGGGTTGGGACCCGAAGGTGGGCCGCGGACCCATTCTGGATGGGACATTTTCAACAATCACATCCAAATATTGACTTGTTTGAATTTCAATTAACCCATATTTTTCGGACTATAAGGCGAACTTAAAATCCTTTCATTTTATCAAAAATAGACAGTGCGCCTTATAACCTGGTGCACCTAATGTACGGAATAATTCTGGTTGTTTATACCTACCTCGAAGCAATTTTATTTGATACATGGTGTAATCGTGGGATCACACTCCTCAGCCTTCCCGGTAAGGTCTATTCAGGTGTACTGGAGAGGAGGCTACGCCGGATAGTCCAACCTCGGATTCAGGAGGAACAGTGTGGTTTTCGTCCTGGTCGTGGAACTGTGGACCAGCTCTATACTCTGGGCAGGGTCCTTGAGGGTGCATGGGAGTTTGCCCAACCAGTCTACATGTGCTTTGTGGACTTGGAGAAGGCATTCGACCGTGTCCCTCGGGAAGTCCTGTGGGGAGTGCTCAGAGAGTATGGGGTTTCGGACTGTCTGATTGTGGCGGTCCGCTCCCTGTATGATCAGTGTCAGAGCTTGGTTCGCATTGCCGGCAGTAAGTCGGACACGTTTCCGGTGAGGGTTGGACTCCGCCAAGGCTGCCCTTTGTCACCCATTCTGTTCTGAACTTTTATGGACAGAATTTCTAGGCGCAGTCAAGGCGTTGAGGGGATTCGGTTTGGTGGCTGCAGGATTAGGTCTCTGCTTTTTGCAGATGATGTGGTCCTGATGGCTTCATCTAGCCAGGATCTTCAGCTCTCACTGGATCGGTTCGCAGCCGAGTGTGAAGCGACTGGGATGAGAATCAGCACCTCCAAGTCCGAGTCCATGGTTCTCGCCCGGAAAAGGGTGGAGTGCCATCTCCGGGTTGGGGAGGAGATCTTGCCCCAAGTGGAGGAGTTCAAGTACCTCGGAGTCTTGTTCACGAGTGGGGGAAGAGTGGATCGTGAGATCGACAGGCGGATCGGTGCGGCGTCTTCAGTAATGCGGACGCTGTATCGATCCGTTGTGGTGAAGAAGGAGCTGAGCCGGAAGGCAAAGCTCTCAATTTACCGGTCGATCTACGTTCCCATCCTCACCTATGGTCATGAGCTTTGGGTTATGACCGAAAGGACAGGATCACGGGTACAAGCGGCCGAAATGAGTTTCCTCCGCCGGGTGGCGGGGCTCTCCCTTAGAGATAGGGTGAGAAGCTCTGTCATCCGGGAGGAGCTCAAAGTAAAGCCGCTGCTCCTCCACATCGAGAGGAGCCAGATGAGGTGGTTCAGGCATCTGGTCAGGATGCCACCCGAGCGCCTCCCTAGGGAGGTGTTTAGGGCACGTCCGACCGGTAGGAGGCCACGAGGAAGACCCAGGACACGTTGGGAAGACTATGTCTCCCGGCTGGCCTGGGAACGCCTCGG